>NC_092411.1:45737451-46037451 GCF_040894005.1 Engystomops pustulosus | reverse complement strand
TTCAGGTGAGTCCCATGTCTCGTCCGGGACACCCAATCCCCATACCAGAACTTAAATTTGAGTTCACTCTTCTCTAATTATAATGTAATAACATAATTAGATGACACAATATGAACCAGTCCCTTGTTCACAAGAGCTTTCAATCTAAGAAATTTATAAACTTTTTACAGCTTTGTTTTCCACGGTGAAGAAGCTACATATGGTGAAACTGGAATATTCTTTATAATAAATAATACATGCAAAAATATTAAAATTGCAAATAAACCCATGCTTGAAAAACTCCTATTGGCTTTGTGAAAATGCACCCTCAGTGTGAACCCTCTCTTATGTAACAGTAGAGAAAATTATTTTCAGTCTAGGTCATAATAAGAAGAGAGTAAAGAACCTGTGGGAACTCTTTCTGACAGATGCCTGTTTGGTCTGATGTTCTGCTAGATCTAGGAAATGAGCGTTAGATCCAAAGGCTTTAAATGACAAAAGCAACCACATAATCTGATCTGACACAAGACTCAAGGTCAGGTGAAGATTCTCTTATATCAATGCATGGATATTGCTACAGGGAAAACTATTCCTTACTAAAGTAGCACATCACCTGCAATCTGCTGCATCTGGTTTAGGCATTAAGTGTTTATGAAGTTGATATCACAATTTACTTGAGCTTTTATTTTACTTTGTTTCGTCTTCAATAACTACTATTATTATTAATATTAATAAAAACTGCAAACTAACATAGGAAAGTTATTGTCCTGCAACATTTCTTGAAGGCACACTTTTTCATTTGTCATGGCTTCACCTCCTGGAACTGCATCGTAGTTTAAGAATTTAAAGAAGACCTGTCACCATAATTTTACTCCTCACACAAGTAATACCTGGTGGTATAAGGTCTCCAAACTATCGAAAATTATCTGCCACTAAGACACTCTAACTTAATTATAAATGGTTTTAAAATATGTAAAAGAGTAGACAAGAGTCAAACAGACAAGAGAAGAGTCATGGTTTCTGCAGGCTGCCAGTGAACCCCGCCTCCATCTTTTGACTGACAGCTCAGTGTCTACAAATCTCGGCCTGAGCAGACAGGAAATCCACTTCCTGTCCTCACTAGAATGCTGTCCCACTCACTACATGGTGGATACACAGCAGATCTTGTCACCATTGGATGGAGCCACACACCAGTGGGTGAAGCAAATATATGCCAAGGCAGAAAAGATTTGGGGAACTGGTGGTAGGTGGCAGATTAAAGCAAGGATGCCTGTGCTGCACTTTTCAACAAAGGCACAGTGAGTGAATGAATAAGGTTTATGCTGACTGTTCTTGATGACGGGTTCCCTTTAAGACACTGGCCACAACTTTGCTTTAGAATGACATATATACAGGGTAAACAAAAGCAAATCTAATTGTTGGTTCAGGTATTTGGTACAAATCAGCCAAATTTCAGGCTCCAAGCAAATCAGAATGATTTCTGCTTCTTAAATTAATATTTTGCTGTATAGAGCTAGAATTATGAGTGGCCAGGAGATGAAATCCGGTCATGTGTAAGCTTGAGTGTATTCTGTTCCCTTGATAATACTATATGTCATAGAGAGAGGTGGACTACTATTGAAATCAGAGCTGTATATATAGAGCACTACTAGACAAAAGCTTATTGTGAGCCAAAATGCATTCTCATGTATGTGATCGTTACGTAATAAAGATACACAAGACTAAACATCGCAACAAGTACCAGGTATATTTCTTTTCTGCTTCTCCTCAGGCAAATCTTTTTACAATGGTGGCTAGCTACTGATAGGTGTGATGAACAAGGGAAAATGAAAACATTTGTAAAAAAATTAGACAGGTGTTATATTCCATAATCTATTATATTCCTAAATGCAGGATAATTGGAATAACATGACCTTGGACCGATTAAATTCGGGACAAAACCAAATCTTTTGAAACATGTGTCAAAGCTACAGCAAAGCGAATTTTGGATAATTTGATCATCTCTATTAAATGGTGTAATGAATAATGTACACTCAAATTGCCAACAGCTTCTAAAACCCTCCAACTGATGTTTATGCTTCCACCTATATCCTTCTGATCTATAATAAACTCTTCTAGATGTCCTCTCTGAGAGTAAGATAAGACAAAGGGACAAAATCAGAGCTTTGTGATATGTAAATTTGAATGATTTAGGGGACAACTTAACTGTAAATGTGGATAGGATCCTTAGGGGAGACACTGAGGTTCCTACTTGTCACAAAGTGATTTAGAGCCCTATTTATTTAATCTCAGATAAAGGGAAATTCTGAATTTTTACTTTCTCTCCTATTAGGTTTTACTTTTTACTCAAAATCTTGCTCCAAATCGTATAATCCTATATATTTAGAACTTAGTCCATCTCATTCTATCATATTGGGGGTCATTTACTAAGGGCCCGATTAGCGGTTTCCTGACGTGTTACCCGAATATTTCCGATTTGCGCCGATTTTTCCCGAAGTGCCCCGGTTTTTGGCACATGCGATCGGATTGTGGTGCATCAGCGTCGAACAAAACCCCGACGGATTCGGAGAAAGTGTCGCATTTAAAAAAAAAAGTGTCGCTGGACACGCGCTTACCTTCACCAAGTATAGCATCGTGAACTCCAGCAGGCCTCGGCGACACCTGGTGGACGTCGGAGGAACTACCTTAGTGAATCACCGGAAGACCTGAATCGCGCCGCAGAGAAAGCGAATGGACCGTGTAAGTAAATCTGCCCCATTATGCTCTACATAGAGAAATAGAAACCACCTGGCAGAATTGCTTTAAAAGTTGTATAGTAAAAAAAAATGAATGGTATGATATAGAAATACAGTAAAAG
Organism: Engystomops pustulosus; assembly: GCF_040894005.1. NCBI lineage: Eukaryota > Metazoa > Chordata > Amphibia > Anura > Leptodactylidae > Engystomops > Engystomops pustulosus. The sequence goes on along the minus strand of NC_092411.1, from coordinate 46,034,615 downwards.
GGTGAGTGAAACTCACCATAAACTCTTCTGAACCTCATTAGCCCATTAACCATGGACCAAGTCAGCTCTCTTGCTATCTTGTGGGTCAGAAAATTCAAAGTAATGAATTAGGCAAGAAGGAAGGGTCACTTAAAATTTTTGAAGTGTTATTGGCAAATTCGGCTTAAATTATCTTTACTCTTGACATTCCATGTACGGAAACGAACTGCACAAAATAACTAGCTTTGTTTGTAATGCTCTTGCAAGTTCTGGGTAACAAAAAAGTTGTCCACAAAGTCTGTGATTTCAGATCATCTCAGGATATTTACAAGCCCAGGAGAAAGTTAAAGAAAGTCTGATCTGTACGTGTCTTCCTAAACACTTCCCAAAATGCAAGTGAATTTATATTTAACAATATTAGAATAAAAATGTAGTCATATTAGATCTGAAGTTTCAAGAGGAATCTATGGATAGGTTTGTGAGTACGTTTTTATACAGGTTTTTATTTTCTGACTGTGTTTGAAACATGGCAAAAATGTTAACGCTTTATAAATAGAATCAACTCATTTTATATAACATTCTCCTGTTGGCTGCTGAAATTACTGGGGCTGGCAAGGTTAATATAAAAGGACATTGTTTGGAGTTTCATGGATTATTTATATGCAATTACAGATAACCAATATTGTCGCCTAAATCATCTCTATGGGCCATTATGGTCACAGCAACAGATAGAGCAGTTGTCTTAGTTTAGTTTAGGCCGTTGCAGAAGGCATAATGATGAATTGTAAAATTTATCGTGTAGCTCAACAAAGTCTGCATGGGACCCTCTATAAATCTGTGCGGAAAAAAAAACACACAACGCAGCTGCAAAATCAACAATCCTGAATATCATTCGGCCCCCATGTGCTCTTCTCTTTATAGAAAGTCAAGGGGAAAAAAATGGCCAATATGTCAGGTCTAATGGTCCGCATTGTACTACGACCCTTTTTATTACACGTAGGGTGAAATCTAGGTTGTTTTCAAGGTCAATTTCAGGTGAACAGGAGGTCATTGTTAGGTCACTTCTGCTCCCATGCAGGTCAATAACGCCTTTTCCTTTCATACCATATAAGCTACTCATACCCAATCAATCCCGACGATGCCGTAGCTGCCCGGAGTGGTAATGAACACTGTATAAATGTACTCTATCATCACAAAACATGATTTTTAACTACTTTCCCTTTCCATGTAAAACCTTCTGCTGTCAAATTCAACATCCATTCATGCAGCAGAGACTAGCAAAAGTGAGAAATCATGCTTTGGCTGAGGTTGGTAAAAGGTCACAACTGACAGACACGAAGGTTAAAATGCCGACTTAAAATACTGTTCATTACCGCTGCCGTTCTGCTAACTATCTTTCTTCGTATTACACATTCAGGCTGCTCCTTAATATATTCAGCTTGTCATGTAGTAGATTAATCTTTATTTTGCCTGAAAATAATTTACATACAGTACAACCATGTTAGTCTTGAATTTTATAAGACTTTGCAGACAAGGAAAACATGCAGGTAGAAAACAACGACCATAAATTTTCTATCTACTTAATAAGTTGTGAAAATCATTATTAAGTCTTTCTTTAAGTTCGTTTAGAAATTTTTTTCTGGGTCTTCTCTGTTTTGGACGGGGGCTGAATGAATTTGGACAAAGCGGGCAGTTGCCTAGGCCAGGGTTAAAAAGCTTGTGGAGCTTTTTTAATGATTGTATAGTATCTCAACAATAGTTTGATAAAACTGTTGAATATCATCCACCTTACTGTCCACTTCTTGCCAAGCCTGCAAGCATGGACGTAATTCCAAAGGCAGAATTCATCTTGCCATTCTCACTGCTGAAATGTTATGTATTTACCCAGCAGTCTTGATCTGCAATTGGTCTGTTTAGGGTATTAAAAAGTCACCCCCCTCCCAAAATTCCTCCCACTTTAAAGTTAATCTACCACAAAAACAAGCATACCAAACCAGACAAATACTCATAGATCCAGTTACCTTCTTTCTAAAATCAACTTTCAAAATTATGCTAATAAGCCTGAAGGGCTCCTAGGGGTGTTACCAGATGATCTCTGTTCTGCAGCTTCACAGGCACTTAGTATACTGTGCAGGAGGCAGGAGCATTCCCCCCCTCCGCATGCACACTGAGTACTGAATTTAGTTAGATTACAGTAGGCAGAGGGAGAAGGTGATTGCTGAGGGAGCAGGTGAAGGGGGAGACAATCTAACAGCTTGTGAATCTGCAGTATGGAGGGACTCATGTATACGATGTAGAAACTAATGTAACATACAGGAAATCAAGCATCTTTCATAGTTTTCAATACATATTTCATTATTTAACATCTAACTGTTGCCTGTATTCATGGAAATATGCATTTAGTATAAGCAGTTTTCAACATATCAGAGAAGAACAGAGGTAAAGAGTGGTTAAAAGGGAACAGAGGGGAATCTGGAGTTAACTTATTTTTCTAAAATTTCTTTACATATCTTCTGTGTAGAGGGAGAAACAAGAAGAGTACTGAAAAGTTATCCAGAGGCCAGGGCCTACGATTTGCTCCTCCATGCGCTGAGCCTAGGTATAATTGGACGAGCTGCTATCAGCATGAATCTTGATGGAAAGTGTATGGTCTTAGAAAGGGCTGTGGGAATCATAGTCAGCAGGAGTGTAGCAGGAGAGTCTGGAATCATGTGTCCTGTAAATTATTGGATTACTTCTTGGATTAGGTCTCTTACATTAAGCCAGAATGGGTGGATATGCTGGAACCATATAAGTGACATTGTGCCACTGGGCTCTCCACAGTACCAGAAAGTGTCTGGGCAATTTGGTAACAGTAGATGTAGCTTGACTCTAAACCATTGGGCTCATTAGCATGATTTTAACAGTTGATTTTACAAGGAAGGAATCCATGGATAACAAATGTGAGAAGATTACCGCAGTCACTGTGCCTGGATCTATGAGTAAGTGTCCCTGGTTTATCTTGCGGGATTTTGATGGTAGGTTTTCTTTAAGCAATAAGTTTGCTACAGGTTGCTGCATCCATAGGGTACTCTGTTTCAGAAATATTCTGAGAAAAAATTCTATTGTAATATGGCATTCAATGAAGGGATATAGCTTGAGATTAATATAGGAGTGCAGTCACGCCCAGATGCTGAAAACCTTAAAAGGCACATAAATCATATTAACTCCCAATTACATTATTGCTGCAAATAGTACAAAGCTGTAGGCCCAGAAAATTGTGCCCTATTTATGAAATGTCAGCGCCAATTGGTGGTTTTCCGCCACTCACGACTTGTTCTTTTTTTGAGCGCAAAATTATGTTGCCGCTACTTCTAAGTTCAAAGGCTACTGGGGGCATGTAGTAGCATGAGACAGCTCTGGGGGTGAAGGCTACTCCAGGCCCCCAGTAGCGCTTCCTACCTGCCTCTTGTCACCTCCCCCGCCTCTCCACTTTTCGCTTCAAGCATATTGCGTGTCTCTGGCACTACCAGGGTTATGCGCAATTGCAGCAGCTCCTTTTCCTGTGCCAGATATAGGTCTCTGCAGCCTGAGCTCTGGGTCTTTGGCCGCTGTTGAGCCAGAATCTGAGGAAGCTATGCGCTTCCTCTGGTGACATGGCGGCATTATGGAGCTCGGCATAAGCCCAGACCTCAGGGTAGAGAGGCGCGTCTTCAGCACAGGAAGTTTAATAGCATTATTTATAAGATTTTAATACGGGGGCACAAAAAAATTTTCCTCCATTTTCTTATTTTTGATATTCCTATCTTTGTTTCTTTCAAGTTAGTGTATTTTACTGTTATAGCGATAGCCATATGTCTTTTCTGCCTACTGTGTCTGTAGTCTGTAACCTATCTGTAGTCATCTTTATTACTTAAAGAGTTACCACCCACACACATCATGGGAGCTTAAGTAGTAATACAACCTCCTACTCTTAAAGAAGTTATTGAATCTTTTCTAAGGCCAAGGTGTGCAACGAAAATTGATATAATACATATTAATCCGAACTTCTAAATTAAATATATAGCTAATAATTAACAGGCGATCCTCGAGAATAAGTTTTGAAACGATAATAGAAAATTGTTCACGACTTTGATCCTTTATTGTATCCAGTAGTTTTCCAAGTAATTGTAAATACAGATTACGGCTGCAGTGAGCTAATAGCTGGTGTGTTCGAAGGACTAAATGTTGGTCTATAGGAGAGCAACAATGTGATGCAACTATATCATCTCCATGAATATTCTAAGTAGATTTATTCTCCCCGCCAAATAAATTGCCATTTCCCCATCTTAACTCATAACCCTTGCTCTTAAAATATAGATATTGTGACATTATTACTACATCCCCGACTCTCATAATGTTTTAATCAACAAATGCGTATTTGCAATTCAGCATACAGATAAACATATTTTTAGATTTCAAAGTGAAGCATATGTATTTTTTCTGGTGCTGAATGCTTCCTCGGTGGAATTGAAAATAAAATGTTATGACTTAAATCACAAGAGGCTAACATCAGTTTTAGCAAGAAGGGCTGAATAATTTCAGGGCTAGATGTGAACGACTGACTTTAACTAAAATGTTTCAGTTCTGTGAGCATATAGGTACATAAATAATTCAGAATTAATCCCCGCAGAGGGGACAATGGGAATCGTAAATTATCCATGTGCCGTCCTCAACATTAGAGGCAATGAACCTATAGTAACAAACTATGAGTGTTACTCATTACATACATTTCAGAGACACCTTAACCTTTTGAATATTAATTTGTCTCCGCTGCATACAGCTTGACATTTTTTTCTAAGCTTACATGCTTTATCCCCTATTTAGCATAGCTTATTTATTCATCTCAGTGTGCTATAATACAATTGACAAAATATTTCCAAAAAAAAACATTTCTGCAAAATGCTTTTAGTCTAACATTAGGCAGTATGAATTTATACACTAATTATAGACAGTTCTGTCTTTTAGAGGTTTAAGCCAAGACACTGTAGTTAAAGGAAACCTGTCACCACAGTAAACCTCCCAATACCACAAACAGCACCTTGTCCCTCTGTTTTTTCGTCTACAGAAGGTCATTTTAAATGTATTTTAATGTTGCAACATGTCCAAAGTACTTTTATTGCTTCCCAAGATGCAGTCAAGGAGGTGGGGAACTCAATCAAGAAGTCAGGCAACTCTTCTTTCTGATCGCTGTTTGCATGGCCCACTCCGCCTCCAGCCATCATCTGACACTTCCCACTGAAGCCTCCTCTCACTGACATCACACTGTTGCTGTCTTGCACATGGGCTGCTTTACACCTCGCAGAATCACCTCTTTACACCTCTGAAAGTGATGCACACTGCGAATGCATGAGAACTCCGGATAGCCGGAGCTTAATGTTGGTGAGAGTAGACTGGAGTAGGAAGTGCAAGATGATGGCCAGAGGCAGAATGGGGTGTGCAAACGGCATCTTAGGAAGGAACAAATGTACTTTTTTGGACATGCTGCAACATTTTAAAGATATAAAAAGATATAAAAACAGTTTCTGTAGACTTACAAACTGGTACAAGATACTGTGGGATTGGGTATTACCGGTATTACCTATTCCTGATGTGCGCTGTAATAGTACGGTGTCCGTTGGGACCAGGTAAATAGAGAGGGCTCACGGGCATACTAGGTGGGTTGCTTGCTGCATATTGCAGCAAACAACCACGGTAACACCCATGTGCGCTGCTGGCACTGATTGCAGGTGTTAACCATGTAAATGGCTCTGACAAATCCCAGAGGCACATGGGGGCTGCTATAGTGAATTACTACCTCCCCCTTTGAGATCATTGGGGGGAGGCAAATGGTTACTATGACAGCCTCATTTTAACACATTTATTACAATGTGCGTGTAAATAGTATATATAGATCAATCAGACAGGTTAAAGTATCCTGGGAGGTTTAAAAAATATTTTTTAAAAATTAAAGCGTACATTTTTTTTTTTTAAATTATCTTCACCCCCCTTTCCCTAGAACTGATATAAATATAAATAAACAGTAAAAATCATAAACAAGTAAGGTATTTGCGTGTCCCAAAATGTCTGATATATCAAAATATAATAATGCCGATTAACCCCATAACTGAAAATAGCGCCCAAAGTCGAAAATGCAATTTTTTTGCCATTTGCTAACTATAAAAAAATTCTATAAAAAGTGATCAGAAGGCTGCAGAGTCTTAAAAATGGTATCATTGAAAACGCCATTAAAAGTCACAAAAAATTACACCCCATAGCTCCATATACTGAAGTATAAAAAAGTTATTAGTGCCAGTGTCAGGTTTTAATTTTTGTAAATTTTTGCAAACATTATAAAACCTATATACATTTGGTATCCCCATGATCGCACTGACCCAAAGAATACAGTAGACATGTCATTTGGGGTGAACAGTGAAAGCCATAAAATCCAGGCCCAAAAGAAATTGGCACTAATGCATTTTTCTCCCAATTTCACTGCCCAAATTTCACTTTCACTTCCCTCATATTTTCCCACTTACCAGTACAAGGCATGGAATATTAAATGCAACAACACTTTGAGCAAGCCGCTTACTCACGTGGACCTTGAAGAGCCGTAGGGAACACCTCTGTGGAGTCCGGTGCACGTATCCCAAATGGGCTTGTCGGAACGCCCCGAAGCAATCACAGAACAGGAAAAGGTAAAGATCGGCACTCCAGGCTGACTAAAATATCAATCTTCTTTATTCAAAAATCCATAAAAATAAATACAAGGTGGTCATAGTGCATAGTCCATTAGTCCTGGTCTATTTTATTTTTTATTTTATTTTTATGGATTTTTGAATAAAGAAGATTGATATTTTAGTCGGCCTGGAGTGCCGATCTCTACCTTTTCCTGTTCTGTGATGGAATATTAAATACTGTCACTGCAAATGCCAATTTGCTATGCAGAAAACAAGCCCTCAAACAGTTGTGCACCTGGAAAAATAAAGAATTTAAAGATTTTTGAAGGTGGGGAGCAAAAAGTGGAAATACAAAAACAGAAAAGAGCCAAGGGGTGAACCTGGTCACGTTCTTTTTAAGTTAATTTGTCTTGGATAAAATCATTTTTTTTCTGTAAAAATTGATGACCACTTGTTTTGGCTATGTTTACTTCTCTGCTGGATTCCATCTTGCTAGAAAAATGGACACAACTGAGTTCTCATTTTCTTAACATTTTGTATTTTGTATACCCATATGATGCATAACACTGCATTGAAATGAAATAAGGCTGCAGCTTTTCAATAAGTAGCATGTACATTTTATCATAGCTAGATTACATTTTTTATGTCATGTAAAAAGGTGTGAAAGTCGCATTTCGGACATTTGGGTGCCATTTCCCATCTCGGAGGTCACCGCCGGTTATAACCGTTTTTATTTTTTGATAGATTGGGCGTTTTGGGATGCGGCAATACCTAACGTGTTTGTGATTTTTACTGAATATTATATTTATTTCAGTTCTAGCGAAAGGGGGGGGATTTGAATTTTTTTACATTTTTTTAAACTTTTTTTTCACTATTTCTTAGACCATCTAGGGTACATTAACCCTAGATGGTCAGATAGTTCCTACCATATACTGCAATACAGATGCAGTATATAATAATTTTTAGGACTGTACGGCCTTTTGATCACTTTTTATAATTTTTTTAATATTTTTCAAAATGGCAAAAAAGTACCATTTTCAACTTTGGGTGCTATTTTCTGTTACAGGGTTAAACGCAGTGAAAACACATTATTATATTTTAAAAGATATGCAATATGCAGCAAATAATTATCGGCCTGCAAGCCCTCTCCATGCACCGGGACCCAGCGCGCACCGTACTAGTAAGGCGAGCGTCGGGAAGGGGGTTAAAGATTGCTATCAGCACTAAATTCTTACTCTATAGGTACTGTAAAATGTTGTCTGTCTTCCTCCATATAGGTTCAATTTGAGGGGATGCATAGGGTGCACTCACAGCACTGACCATAAGGTGTCTCTTCAACATACTGAGCTTGCCTTCACATATGTGGTATTTACATTGTGTTTAGAAATGCAATATGGCAGCTGGAGAGAGGAGATTTGCCTAATTACATTTTGATTAACATTAAATGCAATGTTAGCACAATGTTAACGCGTAGCAAGATAGTGTTAACTTTAACCTTTTATTAATGCACTATTGACACTGTGGTGTTTTGTAAATGACAATGTTATCAATTTCATTAGGCAAAACTCTTCTCCTTAGCTGCTGTATTGCATTTCAAAATGCAATGTAAACGCAACATCAGAGGTCAGTGCTATAATAATCCATTATAGTTGGGGGCACAGCAGGTTTAGGTTACACCTCTGCGTTTACATTGTCAATAATAATAATAATGATAATAATAATTCCATTATTTATATAGAGCACACAGATTACGCAGTGCTACACAGAGCTTGCCACTATAAATATCCTATATATATACTATACATATCCTCATTGCTGTAGGGTAATTACTCACCATAGCTTTAGAGGTGAACCCCATCTGCTTCAGGTATTAAAGCCATTGGATCCAGTCACAATTTGCTACTTTAGACAGCTAATACCCTCCCATAAATATTGTGCCCAATATCTTCCAAAAAAATCACCTAATTTGATGCCCAAAGCAATTTCGAAGTTAATACCTACAGATCAGAGGTGCTTAAGATTTCCTTTCCGTCTGCTATTATTTGATTTTCCATTTCAATGGCAATTCTACCATCTGAAATATTTAGGAGTACTTACACGGTCAGTCATGTGTCAGGTCAGGATCCTTTTTAAAATGATGGGGAAACAGAATAGACCTAAACAGACCAAAAAAATTATACTACACAAAAAAGGCCGAATTACAAAGCCTTCTTAAATGTTCCAAAAAATGCACTTTTCCTATTGCTGCAGAATAACATTTCTAACATTTTCATACTTAGCAAAATAATAAAGAATTAAAATGGCCTGAAACCTTGAACGATTCCTTTACAGTTTTATGCCATGTTGAACCTTTTATCATTTTGTTTAGATCCTGTCTAAACTACCATATTATATGTAATTTATAAAATAAGTTTCATTATTCATATTAATATCTCATAACGATGGTTATATTTGTATTTATAGTTCTCTTTTAATACATACAATATATGGGTTAAATGTTTAGTTTAACCTAAAAAATTGTTACAGAGGAGTTTTTGTATGGCTAAACTAATGTAAATTTTGGTTGAAATGTTGCTTATATTTTGATAATAATCAATATTGGAATAAACTATTTGCATCCCAAATCCTATCAAATGTCTGAATTTATTTTCAATGGATCAATAACGAGGAACAAATACTTTCCAAAGAGTCAGAACTGGTGCTATGGGAAAAAAATGGTTTGTCTGAAATACTTCTTTTTATTAATTCTTTTATGGTGACTGGAAGTAGTAATTCTTTGAATAAAAATAATTACAATAATTATAATATTAACAATTTATGCAAGTAATATTCCGTAGTTACATAATTTATTGAAAAAAACATGTGTCCATCCAGTTCAAGCTTTGGAGAGGCAAGTAACAAGGGGGAAAGGAAGACATGTGGGAAACAAAAAATCTATTCAGTTATTTTAACACTGAAGTTATTTTACAGTAAGGAGCCATTGCTATCTGTTTGAAAGCCTTCAGCTGTTTCTGCTATCATCTTCTCCTAAGCTAGGCTATGCCACAGATGTCACAGTTCACAAGGAATTGCTAAAACATATAAAGAGAGCACCAAGAATTAGGGAAACAGGGAAGGGAAAACTGTCCCTTACTCTAAAGCTAAGATAGTCAGTTTCTCCAGGTGATGGTCAGCTTACCCGGGCTAGCTCCAGAACCGACAACTTCTCTCTCTCTCTCTGAAAATAAAGACCTTTCTAGTTAGTTGGAACTAGGACTAAAGGATACTAGGGTCTGGTGTACTAAACACCCCCCCCCCAAACGAAACAATTGCTGCAAGTAAAAACTGGGTGAACATGCAACATGTACACAAACAAGACTGAATGCAGGAAGAAGGGCAATAGTGCGGACAAGAATAGCGGGCAACAACCAGAGCAGGTCCAAATACACTCACTAAAAAATAAGTACAGACATCTCTCACCACAGTCAAAGAAACAAGCTACTTAGTAAGTATAGATGTTCCAACAGAACATATCTGCAGATACTGAATGATACAACCAGCATTAAATTACACCTGATAGAATAATACAAATGAACACAGCTGAGACTAAAAAACACCAGCAACAAGAAGACAGGTAAAAACAATCAGGCTACATAGCACAGTGGTAGAGGTAAAGTGGTAATCTTATATCCATATCCCATGTATCTATAACTTTTTTGAAATACTAAATCAGGATCCTGATTACTTTACAAGCAGCTGATTATTATTATTTAATTCTAGAGCACCACTAATTCCATGTTGCTGTACAGTCAGTAAGGGGCTCACATACATTATGTTAAGACAAGAATAAATGCAAGTACAAATACAAAGCTACAGTGATCAGGAGACAAGTGGAAAGAGGACCCTGCCCGTGAGAGCTCACAATCTATATGGGAGGTTAGAAGGATGGACAGTTGAGGGAGCAGAGGAGTTATTGCAAAAGTAGGGGATCCTAAACAGGTGGGTTTTTAGGTTACGTTTGAAGGTTTGGAAAGTGGGGGGGACATTCTGACACATAGTTGTAGAGAGTTCCAGTGTATGGGGGAATCACGGGAGATGTCCTGGATGCGGCTGTGAGAAGCTTGGATTGTAATAGAGTGAAGCTGAAGGCCCTATGAGGAATTAAGATTATGGGGCTTATTTACTAATAAGCACTTTTGTCCGACTGCACCATTTTCGGGATTTGCATGGCTTTAACAGGCGTCTGCACTGGGATTGTGTCACACCCAAATGGTTTTTGACACAGCTGCACTGGCTTCCATGCAACACAAATTGGGGGGCGTGCTGTCGGGCGATCCAACTGATTCGGACTGAGCATGGGTTTGAACTTTCAAATTGTGTCGCAAGACAATGCACTTACATGCACCAGGAAGAAAAAGGCGCATGATTTTACTGAATCGCGACACAGTGCAATATAGTCGGACAATGCACTTGCTGGGAACTCCCTGGACAGGTAAGTAAATGAGCCCCTATGTGTGGTATGGTATTGGCTGATTGACATTGTATATTGTCTTGTTGTCCATAATGTACAAATAATGGCAATTTTTTTAAATTTTCTATGTTCTATTTATTCTGTTTTGTATGCCCTATGGTATAGAACCCTAGGATTTAAAAATGTGAAGTATTATTGTATTAATTTAAAAAAAAAACACTAAAATATTTTATTATTTGAAATATGCAAAAAAAGCAACTGAAACAGCAAATAACTAATTATTCAGCATATAATAGTCTGATAATATATTGTCCATGAAATGTTCCAATTAATTTAATGCGAAATGTTAACATAAAGTAGTGTCTTTGAATAGTAAATGAATTTGGCATAAATACGTAGTCTTTAGCTCTTCTCTTTGTTTTTCTTTTCTTTTGTGCTCGTTTTCTATGTTTTTCCCCATTTCTTTGTTTGAGCCTTCATGATATATCTCTTGTGGTTGTTTAGAGTATGTCACAATGACTCCTTCTGCACAGTGACAAATGGTTGTATGTATTCCAAAACACTGCAATTACATAAGACGCTAATCAAAAATCTCCTCTCCATGTGTCAATCATGGCAACCATGCAGTATCAACATTTCAAAGAACAGATGTTTGCAGAAGGGCCATGGGATAACCACCAACTAATTATGGAACCTGTATTTGGTTTAGTAGGTTTTTGACAGGTAGGAGTATGTAACTCAAGGCTCAATGTATATAAGATGTAATTTATTTTAAAAAAAAACTAGTTTTTTATACAAAACAATGACAATTTCTGGTTTATGAATACAGTTATTGTTTCTAAATAAGGTCAGACTATCCTCATCCGCAGATAAACTAAGCATCCAAATGATTCACAGTATGTAGCATAACAGTAGGGAAGTTCTGCTTATGCATAGGCTGACCCTCTGCCTATAAGGTCCTTTCTGTTACAGGACCTTACAAGCATTTACTTTGGACAGCCCCGGGGTCTTAGCTCAGACCCCAGAGTTGCCATAATGCTTTGGGGGACACCAATTTCCTACAGACATTCAAATGTCACGTTCATTTTGACTGCAGCATAAAAAGGGTTACTAACTCTGACCCAGCTTGTTTCACAGGATGTCTGAAGTAAACTACAGTGGAAACACTGTTTTTCCCAACTCAACTCCATTGCAGAGCAGAACCTTCATCGGGTCCATAACAAACAATTGTGCCTCAGTTAAATGAATTTGCCACTTATACTAAACTTTAACAGGGTAGTAATAGGTTCACCCATAATATACATACAATGTTGAAGTTTCCCAGGAACCAGAGGTGATATGACTCGGTACTTCCTGTGACATCTGTGTCCTGCTGGCTTCTGGCGGATGGAGGGGTTGTGTAGTCATCACTGCCTGTATGCCCCCTCCATTATAATCCCTTACTCTGTTAAAGTTTAGTATTATTGGTTAACCACTCATGCCTATTTCTAATAACATTTCATTACAAAATCATAAATATGAAAGAGATCAAAAATTCTTATTCCAATATACTTCCATATGTAGTGGAAAAGATCCCCTAATTCTAATTCAGAGCACATCTCCTCTCTGATTGGTAAAAGAAGGTCACAATAGCGCCGTGACAAGGATCTTCTTCCAGCATTCCAAAAAGTGAACCAAAATATTTCGCTCACAGTTTTGTACCTGAGCTCTAGGTTCTAGGATTGACTGACAGGTATGTCCTTCTTTTAAAAAAATAAATAAAAAAATTTGTACGAAATATCCTGAAAAGAATAATCAGCATACAAAAACATAAAAATGTGTTCTTTGTGTTCTATGTAGGATGTTATAAGCAATGTAACTTTCCTACTCAACATTTACAATCCATACCCTATTCATACCCTTATTCCACACCTCTTACCATAATCATAATAATATTGGGAAATAGGAATAGCCTACGGTACTTAGCCATGTCAGGGATTTAATTGGTCTTCTAAATCACTAGCAGCATACACAAATCAACACCATACATCCTATAACAGTATACTAAATACCACAGTAGAGCTATGGTGAGTAATTACCCTACAGCAATGAGGATATGTATAGTATATATATAGGATATTTATAGTGGCAAGCTCTGTGCATTTTGCATTTTTTCAAAATATGTATTGATGTGAAACATTATTGAAAAGTATAATATATATGGCATGTAGCTAAAGTGATATAAACAACATGATGGATCCATTGACGGAGCCAATTCACTTCAGTGAAGATCGAATTAGTGTCAAAATGCATTCCTTTGCATTATCATATTTTGTACCATTTTATTTTTTACAGGATCCCTCATGAATATTTCATTATCATTCAACCGGTGAAATAACAAAATTTCAGCAGCATTTTAATCCACTTATATAAGAAAAGTGTAACGCAAAAATATACAGTAGCACAATAAAATTATATGAAAATAAAGCAGTGAACTAAAATGAACATTGTTTCTTCTTTTCTTCTATAAATGTGCCAGGGTTTCAGATAAATATGCAGACATGTGTATCAGGGGACAGGCACTGGATTGGGTTTGTAGTTCAGGAAACAGGGTCCAAAGTGCAGGTTCAGGGTTTCTGGATCAGTATATACAAGATTTAGCTTACTGGATCAGGCCATATACAAGGTTTGGGCTTCTGTGACAGGATACAGGGTTTGAAGTCAGACAGGATTCTTGGCCAGGGTTCTGAATTAGATTGAGATTCCAGGGTTTCCAGATCAGGAAGGATACAAGGTGCAGGTTTCTGTTCAAGCAGGATACATGATTGGTTTAGGCAAGATACAGGGTTTCAGGTGAGACAGGATACAAGGTTAAGGGTTCAAGCAGGATAAAAGTTTCAGGTACAAGAACTGGGTTCCAGATCAGGTAGTAAACAGTTTCAGTAATGGCCCGGTGGACGGCTCCTTCTGAAAAGTTAATTTCAGTTAGCCTCCTGGCTAGCTGACAGTTTGACCAGCTCTGTCACATTAATTCTAGGTGTTCGATTTTCAACAGTGGAAAATTCCACCATCTATTGTCTTATGCATCTAGTTCCATCAACCTGACATATATTATGCCTGTGAACTTTGGGGTTAATGTCTTTGATGTTTGCATTAAATGTTTTAATCTTTTATTCTTTTTGCAGCCTGGAACCAGTGATTGGTTGGAGCCTGTGGAAATCCACAAATTTGAAAGAGTGTTTCTATTTAGTCAGTCCTAGAAACAGAACTAAGTCTTTCTTTCCAGACGAGCTGAAGAGAAATTCCTGAGGGAAGGGGAATGAGAGAGCTGAAGCCCTCAGCCTGAAGGAGACATTGGAGAAGAGAAAAACGGTGAGCCTCCTCGCAAGGTGCCTACTTCCTTTTTTTAAAATAGATTTTTCACAGAGCTTTGGCTTTTTCTAACAAAAACTGAAGGGAAACAGTCAGAACATTTTTGTAGCAAACTGTCATTAGGTTCAATGGTTAAAACCTAATGCCAGGTTTCCTGTTGCTCTCCGTGCAGTAATAGTACGTCACACACCTGATGACAGTCCAGCTCTACACCAGAGTTGAACTGTTATTGGGAAACAGGAGATTTCATCAGAATTCAACCGCTGACAATCCTTTGTAACACCCGTGGTTGGAAGGAGCTCTGATTGTGGGTGTTAGCCCTTTAAATAAGCCTTCACATGGCAACATTAATGGAGAAACAACTAAAAAATGTTAAATTCTATAGGGCAAAACTGGCTAAAGAATGGCCCTCTTTCCATTTTGTGCCTCACTGTGTGCCCATAAAACAAGTAACGGCCACATGTTGGGTGTCTTTATACCCGGTAGAAAGGGCATAACAAATTTAAAGATGGGTTTTCTCCTTTTATCTTTTGTGAAGGTGTAAATAATTGGGCTAAATGAACGTTTTACCGACAACTATCAGACCACTCTAAATTTCACCACCATTTTGTTTTAATTACTATGAAGATCTCAAGGGGTTAACAAACTTCTTCAGAGCTGTTTCTGATAGTTTGAGAGGTGTAGATTTGAAAATTGAGTGATATACAGGGGTTTCTGGAAAACGTAAAACCAATATTCGATATGTAAGCCGTGTGACATCAAAATAAAATGTCCATTTTCAAAAATGAAGAAAATATAAAGCAGACTGATTAGTAACTAATTTTGTTGGAAAAACTATCTGAAAACATTCACATTTTGAAGTACAGGAAGTCCCGGGTTATGTACAAGATAAGTTCTGTAGGTTTGTTATTAAGTTGAATTTGTATGTAAGTCGGAATTGTATATTTTATAATTGTAACCCCAGCTAATTTTGGGTTGTCATAAGAACCAGGATCATGACCACATCACAACCTTTTTATAGCCATATGGTGAGCATATCTCAACCACTTTATAGCTGCATCATGACCGTATCACAACCTCTTCATAGCTGCATCATGACCGTATCACAACCTCTTCATAGCTGCATCATGACCACATCACAACCTCTTCATAGCCGCATCATGACGATATCACACCCTTTTCATAGACCCATCATCACCAAATCCCATCCTCTGCAGAGCCACATCATGACAACCAATGCTCTTTATAGCCATGCGTTATGACCAGGTCACATTGTCTTCATAGCCGCATCATTACCATATCACATACTCTTCATAGCCATGTATTATGACCATATCACATCCTCTTCATAGCCATGTATTATGACCATATCACATACTCTTCATAGCCATGTATTATGACCATATCACATCCTCTTCATAGCCGCATCTTACCATATCACAACCTCTTCATAGCCATGTATTATGACCATATCACAACCTCTGCACAGCTACGTATCGTGACCATATCACAACCTCTTTTACGCCACATCATGAGCATATCACATACTCTTCATAACCATGTATTATGGCCATATCACAACCTCTTTATAGCTGGATCATGGCCAATTTCATAACTTCTTCATAGCCGCAACACGACCATTTCACAACCTTCTTATAGCCATTTATCATGACGATATCACAACCTCTTCCTAGACGCATCATGACTTTATCACAACCTCCTCATGGTTGTTAAGGAAGGTCTGCTAATGTTTTTGCTGCACTGTGATGTTTTTTCAGCTCAAATACATTTTGTGCTATTACTTATGTGGTTGTTTTTTTTCAAGAGCAAAGACTTACATTTGCACATGCATGTCTAACTCATAAAGTGCTAATAAATATGACAATTAAATTTTCTGACTTTTCACAACTTAAGGAATGAAAAATACCTGTAGCATCATCTAAGATGAGCCCCGGAGAGCCCCATGTGATATCCCGCTGCACGGACCACGCACATACACATGGAGCACTGCCTATGTCTATTGGCAAATACAAATTTTTCACTCGGCAGGAATAATTAGAGTTAAGTTGACTGAAGAAATAAGAAACGCTCAACAGCGCATAGCATCTCAGCAGGCAACCAAGGATTTTAAAACTCCAGTATTTTATCTATTGGTTAAAAATAAGTGACAGTTTATGAACTTTACATGTAAGAAAATACATTTAACCTTTAATTGGCCACAATCCCAAAGCAGCCTGTAGAAAAGTGATAATATTTTACAGTAGTTTCAGTTGCCACAGCAAATATTCATTGTGGAGTGCCAGTCAATATTTGCAAGCTCTGTATAATAAAGTAACACATGTCATAGCTCTGCTCATGTTCATTACAACTATTTTTCAGATTTTAATTAATATTTGCAATTGATTCTTGAATGTAGGGAGTCCAAGTGCTCAGACCACAGGATTTCCCCCCAAAATGAGCCGCATGGTAGTTAAATAGGTTTTCCGTGATTCCTGAAAAAAACCCTTAGGGCGGGGCTCCACTAAAAATGACACTTACCCTGCTCTGGCTCCAAGTTCCAACTTAGTAGCTCAGAATCTTAATTTTAATATTGAACATTTAGAGGCCAGTTTCCACACATCAAAAGACAAGACACTGAGGAACAAACAACAGATAATAGACAGACAAGCAATGTCAGACAGAACGTGGTCAAATCTAAGATGGTGGCGGAGCACAGAATACTATATTGAGAATGGTGTAGTAAATGTAGCTATGATTGGATACACCGAATAGTAAAGCAAAAGCAAAGACAAATAGTAGATCTGCAATAACCAGCAACCTCTGATGGAACTGAGAAGAATATAAAGGGGGCAATGGACACCGCCCCCAGCAACTGACTAGTTAAGCTGTCCATCACTCAATCCACAACTGGGTAAAAAACTAACTCAAACTCTCACCCAACATTGCCTAAGGATAAAATCCTGAAAGGGAGCTTTCAATCATAACATCCCATGGTTGTGGTTTTTAAGCACATAACAGAATTGCCCTTAAACTGATACCGAATAAATTTTACAACTTATCGACTACAGAATCTCATCACCCACACCTCAGCTTCTGCAAAACCTCCAAATGCACACCTTAGCTGATGCTAAACATCATCATATAAACCTCCCCTGCTACAGAACTTCAAAATACACACAGCTGCTAATCTCATAACACACACATCAACAGCTGCAGAAACTCACAATACACACCTCAGCTGCTGCAGAACCTCACAATACACAACCCAGAGGCTGCAGAACCTCATAATGCACACTACAGCTTCTGAAGAACCTAACAATATACACCACAGCTTCTGTAGAACCTCAGAGTACACAACCCAGCTGCAAGACCTCACAATACAGACCACAGCTGTTGTAGTACCTCATAATACACCCCTCTCCTGCTGCAGAACCTCATGATTCATACTGCAGCTGCACTTTATAGCTGGTAAAAAACCTCACAATATACACCAAAGCTGCTAAAGAACCTCATAATTCAAACAGTAACATCACATCAACAGTAACATCAGGAATAATAAACACAGTGGTTTAATAATACAGAATTGATACACAGCGAGGACACAGTACAGGGACAATACAGCAAAGCATTAATACACACAGTGATGTCACAGTACAGGGATAATATTGTGCGTACATTCATGTCACAGTACTGGAATAATAGTCAACAGTGTCACTGTACCTATGATCCCCCACAACCCCCTGCTCATGTAGCTCCACCCATTCACCATGTGACTCCACCCTCTCACATAGAGTGTTTGGTTCCCTGTACTCTATTGGAGATGTAGAAGACAAGATGGAGAGGGCCCCCATCTCCTGGTCACTGGTGGGAGCCCCAGGCGTGAACTCCAGATGTCCACCCTATAGTCCAGCCCTGTATATCACACATATTTGTTTATTTCACATTTCAATTATTTTCCCTTAGACCTCACTCCAATGGTATCATTTGTTTGTATGTGTACATCATGATCTGTAAAGTGTTGCAGAATATTATGGTGCTCTGTAAAGATTTATTATTTCCATAAATATATTTACATTATAAGAAACGAATGTTCTCCTATTCCTGGCACTTCACGGTTTAAAATGCCTCCGTGAACAGCAAGTGTAAGGTAGAAACTTTTCAATTCCGCTTCTGATTTGCTGACTTTTGAAGAAAATCGCTATAAATTGGCTTTCTACAGCGTTTGACCTTTTGACTTTTGAACCATGGTTACCTAAGTCTTAACTTTGCTTGTTTAAGTCAGTAGCTATAGCATCGCTCTGATCCTCTCCCAGAGGGGCAGGAGATTTATCTCTGTTGAACGGTTAAGCCCCCCTCTAGTGTTCATTGCTCATCACATTATTCCACCAGTGACTAGGAAATCTGACAACTTTTAGATTCCTACAGTGAAATGAAAAAAGCTTTTCTCGAATTTTTAATATATCCAAATGTGACATGAATTGTGGATTTAATTTGCAATATTTAATATTCCAATTATTGTATTTTTTGTAATGTTTTTGGCAGGAGGGGGGTTTCTTCTTTTCCTCAGTTTGTTGGTTTGCCAGCGTAATGTGATTATACACAATTACTTGTAGGCAGACAGCTTATTTGAACTGTCAGTTTGACTTTAGGAAACAGAAGATGACCTAGTAAATTTGTGTGAACGCATGTAGGCATGTGGATTTCTCTTACAAACTAGTTGTAAATTGCTGTAGAAGTGTGAACTTTCCTTATTTCTCTTTTCCCAGTGAAACTTGACACTGACCTGTCATGACATTTCTTCTTTGGATAAGTGAGTAAATCAGTGTTCTGTTCAATGAGTTTTACACTAGTGTGACAAAAAAGGAGAGGAAATACAGATTTTGTTACTTTTTAACAAATGCAAGAAGTAAAAAAAACACGTTTAACCATGTCATGACACTGCTGTCCTCGTGTATATAGATCGACAGACTTATTGGGAAAAAGGGATGGAAAAGTCATGTGATATCTACGTATGATGCTACAGTACAGTAAAGCGCAGAATGTTAACCCCTTAAGGACCAGACACTTTTCAATTTTTTCCTTCCCAAATATTTATAATATTCCATCAATTGAGCTGTATTGGGGTTTGTTATGATCTAGACAGTGTTGCAGAGTACAATGGTGCTATATAAATAAAGCTTCATTATTATTACTATTGTTATCTGCAGGACAAATCATACTTTCTTATGGAACCATTTAAAATTCTGTGCAAAGTGTGAGTGTGAAAAGCTGGAAAGTAATAATGGAACAATGGAGGGAAGGTGCACCATTATCTTGCAGGATTTGTTTTTTATGGCTTTCACATTACACGTCCCCTTTATTATTTGGGTTTAGCAGGACTACAGAGAAACAAAATGTATATATTTTTGTTATGTCTTAAAAATCTACCATCAAACGCAAGTATAATAAACTAGAGACACTTACCCATAGATCTAGGCCCCTTATGTGTTACACTGTCTTATTTTTTACTAACACCTGTCACAGACCTTGGGGTTGAAGATATGGCCACCTACTTTAAATATAAAATTGGTTGCATTTGCCATGAAATAATTTCTCAATCCAGTAACTCCACTAATCCCCTTCCCTCCGGTACTTCACCCTGTTCACTCTCTTCCGTTGAGCCAGTCACAGAGGAAGAAGTGTCCAGGTTCCTTTCCTCTGCTCGGCTCACCACCTGTATTAGTGACCCCACCCCACTTCTCACCTCACTAAAATCTTCAACCTCTCTCTCTCTCTTATGGTGTCATTCCCTGTTAAGAAACCTTCTCTGAATCCATCCAGAGCTACAAACTACAGACCGGTTTCTAATCTCCATTTACTCTCCAAACTCCTGGAATGCAAGGTCTTTTCTCGACTAACCTGCTATCTCTTAGCTAACTCACTCCTTGACCCCCTACAATCTAGTTTTTGTACAATGCACTCCACTGAAACTGCTCTTACTAAAGTCTCCAATGATCTCCTCACTGCTAAATCCTAAGGTGACTATTCTCTCCTCATCTTTTCTGGATCTCTCAGCAGCATTTGATACTGTGGACCACCAGCTCATCCTCAGGATGCTTCATTGGCCTAAAGGACACTGTATTCACATGGTTTTCTTTCTCTATCTATCTGACCACACTTTCAGTGTCTCCTTTTCTCTTCTCATCTTCCTCTCACTGTCAGGGTTCCTCAGGGCTCAGTCCTACATCCTCTTCTCTTTTCCCTCTAAACTGCCCCCATTAGACAAACCATCAGCAGATCCGGCTATATACTTCTACACTTAACATAACCCTTGCCTTACACAAGAACACTAGTGATTGTTTCTCTGCTGTATCTAACATTCTCTTCTTCTTGAAACTTTGAATCTCTCTTCTTGAATTTTTCTAAAACGAAACTTCTTATTTTTCCACCATCTACTAACTGACCCAACCATGACGTCTCCATCTCAGTCTCTTGGATCACTAAAGCACCGAGGCAGCAGTCCCGCTGTCTTGGGGTTGTGATGGACCTTTGCACCATATATTCAATCTCTTTCTTACTCTTGCCACATGCATCTTAGAAACATCTCTGACCATTTTTTACAATTGAAACTTCTAAAATGCTAATAGTTGTACTTATTCACTGTCGACTAGACTACTGTAACTCCCTACTAATCGGTCTTCCACTCACTAAACTCTCTTCTCTACAATCTATTCTTAATGCAGCAGCCAGACTCATCTTTCAGACCAAACGCTACATGGATGCCTCAAGTTTGTGCCAATCACTGCACTGGCTACCTGTCTCCTTCTGAATTCAGTTTAAAATAATAACCCTCATCCACAAAGCTCTGAATAATGCTGCACCTCCCTATCGCTCATCTCAGTCTATCACCCAACCCGTGGTCTTCAATCTGACAGTGATATTAGATTAATCTCTACCTTAATTTGAACCTCTCATACACCTCTCCAGGACTTCTCCCAAGTTGCTCCAAATTTCTGGAATGACCTTCTCTTGACTATTAGACTAATGCCCAACCTCCAAAGTTTCAAGCATGCCCTTAAAACCCATCTCTTTAGGCATTTGCTAACTGCATGAAATGTCAACTCTCTCTTTACTAATACATCCTATGTCCTCCCTACCGTTGGTTATTCAGCAAACACCAGATATATACCAAGCTCCAGGCTTCTCCACAGTTACTTTTACCTTGGACTTTGTGTATAAGATGGCTGGTTCAAACAGCAGAATTTTTATTTATTAAATTATTTTACACTGTTCTCTTATAAAGAATGGCTGAACCCTTATACAATCTCTTATACCTCTTGTGTCACCCCCTCATCCTCATAGTACTTTATATTTCTGCATCTAAAAAATCTATCATCTATCTATAAATATATAAATCATCTTTCATATTTATTTTCTATCATCAATCTACCTATCATCTGTCTATCTCCTATACAATTCTCCTACAGCCCCATATTACAGATACTTACCATACTACTGTTTGTAAACTACAACGTGCTATTAATGTTAAGGGCTAAGGGACCTCTTACTGACTGTGACTGTTCATAAAATAGTTTTATTTTGGGGCCCCACTTTTAGTTTTGCCCAGGGATCCGCTTTGCCTAAAACCGGCACCCCCTGCACTGCTATGGAAGTGGGCTAACACGCCCCTTTTGGTGCACATTTTTTCGTCTTGTCGGACACAGTGCAGCCGCGACACAAAACTGGTGCAGATGTAGCACCCTCCACGTTGTGTAAAATGTTGGACCCTATAGCGATGGCAATGTACTGTGTATATACCTTTAATTGTTATATGTTTAATAAAGAAGGGAGCCTTCTTTAGAGAGCAGCACAGGATTATGGGAAGAAGAAGGGAGGAGTTAAGAGTTAGTCACAGTTCAGTAGTAGTCAGCAATAATTAGAAGTAGTCAGCGAAGGTGCAGAATGACCTAGAGGTGACATTTCTCTACAAATCCTTTCCTTCCCCATTTTCGCGGCCCTTGATCCTCCTGTCAGTATTGGAAAGGGACTCTACACAGAAACTTAATAAATACATGTGCAAGCAGTTTGCATGTTCTTCTCACTGCGAAGTCAGACAGAAAACTGGTGCAAATAAATAAATTTGGGTCAGAAAGTATTAACAGCAACTGGGAAAGTTCTCAGTGATGCACAGATACTTGATGTTTTTGTCCATGGTGCTGAACAAAGAGCTGAACTATATAAATCATGTTTTTAAAAACCTGAATAAGGCTCATTTCATACCACTGTTCCTTCCCTCCATTTCTTACCACTGTTAAAAAAGTAAAATATGGAGGTCTAAAGGAGGTTTAATGTGTCACTTAAAAATCCCATGGCATCATTAAAATTTTATGTCATGTTCTGTTTAGGCAGGAATCTGTTATCCATGCATTTTTGGACAGGAAAAATGACGGAGGCTGCAGTACTTTTCCTCTATTTGGAAAAAGAAAGCATAGATATCGGATATCTGCCAAACTGGCCATAACGGATTACATAAAATTTACATTGAACGAAGGAACGAAACGAATGGAAGGAACAGTAGTGTGAATTTAGCCTAATGCTTATAAGGGCTCTTTAAATATTATGTTGGCTTGAGTTGGCTTTTTGATCTATATTTGTTAAGGCTGAAGTGCTACCCACTGAGCCACCATGTCATCATTTAATGCCTAAAGGTAAGGCAGTTAATATATGGAATTTTGACTATGAATTGATTTCTGAAGTGTTTTTAAAGTTTTTAGAACTTCTGCTTCCTTTTATAAGAAGTAGAGATCATTCTTGCACATGCTTGCTGCCCCCTTTATTTTTGAATTTTCTTTTTTTGTTGTTGAGAACTCTTTGGAAAATATTAGAATTTGTCAACCTCATTGCTCTATGGAAACCAAAAATGCACGCTTTAACATTTGTCATCTTACCTTTGAACCATGAATATTGTGACAGGTCACCTGTCAGGGTCTGTTAATAGACCCTTTGCTTAGGTAAGCATTCTTGTATGAATAATAACAAATACGGACAACTCGAAAGATGCAAAAATCTCTTAGAAATTTTTGAGGTGTTACCACGTTACCTTCTGTATCCAAAATAAAAATAGATTATTCTAATGTATTATAAAGGTATCAAACAAAAAAATGAAATGGATACATATAATCTCACTGTGCTACACAGTAAGGAACCTTATAAACTTTTATTATATAGTATATAGCTATTCCTTATTTTCATTGGGTCCTACAGAATGAGCATAATATAAACCTTCATAAAAGTGTTTTATAATCATAATTTATGCTAAAAATTATAATATCTTCTCAAAATTTAATTAGAACCTTCCACCAACACTTTGATTCTCTTTAAAACAACATAACAGAAAAAAATGGAAATGGTCAAGTAGGATAATATTTTTTCCACAGACTCCATGATAAATGGGCTTCTGTCCTCAAAGCTTAAAATAAATGGATATTCCTTCTACCTATTTCCATGTATCATCCCTGTCAGCGTGCCCACACATCCTTTACCCGCCACCTCATTCTTTATCCTGCTCCCAGCATTCTTACCACTTCATTTCAGAGAAGAAAGATGAGGTACTAATGTCACATCAAATCAATAATAGTCTTCTCCAGAAGAAGGGCCAACAATTCACATTCTATGATATAATCAAGAATAATGGTGTCCACATGCCACACATGTATGGACAGATAGATGGAGATAGGAGAAATAGAAGCACCGTCACTTTAAGAAATATGTCCGGCGCTATCCTGGAGCTTCCACTACGATGACAACGCACATAGTTCTCAGTGATGTCAGAACATTACCATAGAAACGTATGGTAACGAAAAAATGTTTTCCGTGGATTGTCTAGATAAATAAATGGATAGATAGATAAATCATGATTGAGAAAGGCTCTACGTGAGCTGAAACATTGCACATGGAATAAAGACACCCCATCTTTTTGAACACCATTTTGGAGTGCTGCCTGTTTTTGGAAGTTTAGATAAATCACAGGAGAGATAGATTAGAACATAGAATAGATCAATAAATCAATCATAGGACAGGAAAGTCCGAAAAGTCCAAAAGTCCGAAAAGCCCACAAACATACAGGTGAAGGTAAATGCAAGCTACATAGGCTTGAAAAAGGCTCAGTTTGAACCGAAACATCACTGCCACTTGTTATGGAATAAAGAGGACCACATTTTTTTTTTATCTCAACTTTAATTGGAGTTCTGCTCCTTGCAAAGATAGAAACATAGAGAGAGAGAGAGAGAGAGAGAGAGAGAGATGACTATATAATGGATAATAGATAGATAATTGAACTGTCGGTGATGGCATGTCTCAAGTGTCACAAGTGTCCGGCGTTATTAGATCACAATAATTGCTCCAAAATGGCCTCCCTCTAGGAAAATGTTATGCAGTTATATAGAAAAGAACAGCATAAAGAATCACTGAGATACTAGATAGATAGATAGATAGATAGATAGATGGATTGATGGATTGATGGATAGATAGATAGATAGATAGATAGATAGATAGATAGATAGATAGATAGATAGATAGATAGATAGATTCCATATTCAGCAAGGTTGCATGCACAGCAAAAAAATTTGTGGCAAAAAGCTTGAGGAAGATTTAGAAAGGATGTTAGAACCGAAACATTGTACTTTTTGATGAAATAAAGTTTACCTTTTTTCATCTTGATTTCGGAGTGCTGCCATCCCTAGATCATCTATTTATCTATCTATCCAAAATATTTTACATATAAAGGTTGCAGGTTGAAAAAATTGGGTACAGTTTGCTAAACATGTAGTAACAATATATATCTAGTACTAAATTAAAAAAAGGACATTTCAGCCAGTAGAGGGCAGTGTCTTGTTGGACATCAATACAATTAAAGATGATCATGGTAAATGTGAGTTTCTGCACGGAGAAAGAAAGCGTTGAAATGAGACCTTATAATCTCGTACATTACATTCTGATCCGGCAGTGATTCTATTATTGTAAATACATATTATTGTAAATTTTAATACATTTAGCATTTCGCTCTTTCAGATTTGGTGTTTATATAGGACTCCAGCACCTTAGCTATATCTTGTATTTCATATCTCAAAGCTATTTTTACATACAGTTGTAATTTAGTAGATAATAGTTATTGTAGTATTTTAGAGCCAGGAAGTAAGATATCTCCTTATGGTGACTTTGCCAATTAAGGCAGCCTTGTAGGCGTGTGGAGACTTATAGCCATTGACACTCCACTAGGGGTTCTGAAAAAATATGCAAATAAGCTTTCCAGGATGGTAAAAGGAAAACCATCTCTTTTGCTACTTTATGCAGCAGTATTATAAAAATGATAGTATGCTAGTACGATAAAATTAATATTAGTATTTGTTTTATTTTATATGAATATGAATGTACATAAGTCACATTGCTCCTGGGATCAGGCAGTGGGTTGCAGCTTCAGTTTCGCTCTTATGACATATCCTCTATGGGTTTATACTCTTTACATTGCACTGTATTTTGTAGGTATCTGCAATTTCAAGAAAGTCATGCAGTAAAATCATAATAATAGAGCATTTGCCACTTTGATCTGAGACATTTGAAAGAATCCAATGTTTAACCCTATGTGAAATAGCCATTATTTTGCAAGTTATGATAGAGATACTAAATTACTGGCATATAGACATATGGCTCTAAATAATAAACTATTATTTGTACAGCCATGCCATTTATTATATTCAATAATGTTGGGTGCCCATTTATTATATTCCTAAATCTCTAACTTTTGAGTGGTTCATTCCAGTTTCTCAAAAGGTGTGTGGAGTTTAATGTGCAACCAGGAGAACATTTGCCCACAGTCAAACTAATTTGCTATAATTTATACCAAAAAAGGGTTCCTAATATTGATTTCAGTTCAAATTCAAACACCATGTTCCAAATTATTATACAAATGTTATTTATCTCTGATTATCTATTTATCAAAATGCACAGTTCCAAATTTTGTACAGCAGAGTTTCCAAACATTTTATAGGTTGTAAAGAACAGAAAATAGTCATTTGATGAATTTGCAGCATTACTGTAAGAAAGCAGCTGCTAAAATGCCATTACAAACCAGCAAACAGATATTTGAAGCTGCTGGTGCCTCTGGAGTCCTGCAAACCTCATGGTGTAGGATCCTTCAAAGACCTGCCCTGGTGCATAAACCTATTATTGGGGACACCCCTAACCAGAGCTCCCAAGTGGACATGGTAGCAGTGGGCCCAGACATACATGAAGACTCATTTTCGAACAGTCTTGTTTACTGATGAGCGTCATGCAACCCTGGATGGTCCAGATGGATGGAGTAGCGGATGGTTAATGGATGGGCACCGTGTCCCAACAAGGCTGCAACGTCAACAAGAAGGTGGCGAAGACATGCCTTAGGAAGAAATTTGCTGGTGGGCCCCTTTTGGGTTCCTGCAGGTGTGAAAATGACCTCTGCAAAGTACATAGAGTTTCAGACTGACCACTTCCTTCCATGGTACAAAAAGAAGAATTGTACCTTCAGGAACAAAATCATCATCAATGCACCTTCTCATACTGCAAAGATACCTCATGTCATTGGCTGCTATGGGTATAATTGGAGAGAATCTCAGGGTGTGGCCCCCATCTTCCCCTGCCCTCAACCTTATAGAGAACCTTTGGAATATCATCAAGCAAAAGATCTATGAGGGTGGGAGGCAGCTCACCTCAAAACAGGAGCTCTGGGAGGCGATTCTTACATTGTGCAAAGAAATTCAAGCAGAAACTCTCCAAAAACTCACAAGTTCAATAGGTGCAAGAGAGTTGAAAGAAAGGTGATATCAAAGAATCAAAGAAGGTTTCTATGCTAACATGTAACCTGGCCTGTGATGTTTTGGATTGGAATATACTGTTGTCATTTGGAGGTTTGTTCAATAAAATTTGATTTATATTCGGGCGTTGACTTTTAAAAGAGAGAAATATAATTTGCATAATAGTTTGGAACATGGTGTAAAAGCTTTATTGGGAGAAGAAATGTAATTTAGCATCACAAAGCATAGAGGTTTGTGAGACATATTGAGGGATAGGGACATGGTATGCAGTGGGAAGCGGTAGTTGGGATAATAGAAGTCCATGGCATATCCCATTGCTCTCTATGACAGGACGGGTATGTTCTCTTCCTTCTTAATGAAGCTGAAGCCTGGGAGAAGATCTGAGATTCTCCTGAAATAAGCATCCCTCACTGTATTTGGAGTAGTGTAGGAGGGACCTGATCCTTGCTACTGGCACTGTTAACACTATCTAATCGCCCTGGGAATGTATATCTTTCTGTGCTGTCCAGACTCAATGTTAGGTCGTTGCTGCTTAGCTTGTAGTGACTCAGGATCTATCAGTCTTTGGGGTCTTTGTAATCGCCTTGTCCCTGGACCAGTCTGTAATCTCTCTGGAGACTTTGAGGTATGTTCAGTTTCTGGGATGTCCTTATGTTGGTCCACCAGTGAATGATGTGTTTCTGCTGGGCCTTGCTTTTAATCACCCTTATTTTTTCCTTTTGTCAGGTGTGGTCATTGTTTGGGTCTCGTTTTAGGTTTAAAGTTTTTCACAGGGCCTCATGTGGTTGCCACGCATTGAAGTGGGAGGAATCTGGGATGCTTCTCTGTAGGTGGACCAGAAATGATAATGCCCTCTTCTGTACTGTAACGTGTAATGGGAATCTGCCCAGTTCTCGTTAACATACACTGTGTGAAGTGTTATGATTGACATAGAGAAGATGTTTGCAGAACACTATATGGAATATTTTTGTCGAACTAGTCCCACCGTGACAAGTCTGGGTATGTGTGTGGACTTCAGATGCCATAGAATGATGGGGATATAATGCAGTAGAATTTTTTTCTCCAGACTATTACTAGAAGTTTGAGTCTATACAACTGTCTATTGATTGTATGGAAGATTCTGCAGACCTTCTCTCTGAACACCTGGATAGCGTGCTTGAAATTCCTTGAGGATTTAGGGGCACATGACAGGTGTCAGTCATGGTCAGTGGGCAGCTGTTCAGCAACAAGACATGAAGCCTACATAGACTTGTATTTCTACTCTGAAACACCATGATTTTGATTCTTTATAGATTGGTGGGTAGTGCCCAGTTGTTGATGTATGTTTCCTGAATTTCAAGGTGGTCCTGGAGACCTCACTCAGTTTACCTTCCTAATGCCACAAAACTCTAATACATTTCCTTATTTTGACCCCAAACAAAAAAATTATTTCCATTGCTACTTCATAACTGTAAATTTGCTACTGATATGAATCGGAATCCTAGTCACAGTGCCTGCCCCCAGTAGCCAGTATTCAGTGATCCCCCCAGTAGTCACAGTGCCGGCACCCAGGAGCTAGTAGTCACAGTAATGACCCCAGCAGTAATGCCCACAGTAGACACTAGTCACAGTGATGTCCCAGTCATAGTACCTGCCCTCAGTAGCTAGTAGTCACAAAGATCTCCGATTAGCCAGTAGTCACAGTGATCTCCCAGTAGTCAGTAGTCACAGTGATGCCCCAAGAAGCCAGTAGTCACAGTGATGCCTCTAGTAGCCAGTAGTCACAGTGATGCCTCTAGTAGCCAGTAGTCATAATGATGCTTAGTACCTGGTAGACACAGTGATGCCCATAGTAGCCAGCAGTCACAGTTATGCTTCCAGTACCAGTAGTCACATGGCTGTTCCCAGTAGCCAGTAGTCACAGAAATCCCCCCAGTATCCAGTAGTCACAGCACATGTCTCCAGTAACCAGTAGTCACATTGATGTCCACAACCACAATAGATAGTAGTCACAGTGATGCCCCCTGTAGTCACGGGATTGCCTCCAATAAACAACAGTCATAGCACCCACCCCTAGTAGCCATATTTCTAATAGTCTTAGGTGACACCCCAAAGGGATTGCATCCCAAGGGTTGAACATTGCTGTTGTAGACTTTCCATCCTATACAGCTCTTGTTTGAGTACAAGGCCTAGGTCAGTGATGATGACCCTATGGCACAGGTGGCAGAAGTGGCTTTGTGGGGTATAGTTCTGGTAAGTGGTACGGTGGTTTGGTGTGAACCTAACTGTCTCTCTCTGAGAAAATTATACTGGGTGGGGGGAGGGTGTTAAAGGAATTATGATGTATGATGGCCAGAAACTATAACTGGCTCATTTATTTTAAAGTGTGACGCACCTGCTGTAATGCCTTGTGGCTACTATGGTGAGCATCAAAGCAACAGCGTTTGTTTAGGTGCTTTGCATTTTTCTGGGCTAAAATAGCTGGAGTTGGTGATCTCTCTAAAGGATAGGCAATATATCATAATGCCTAGACAAACCCTTGTGGGCTACGGAAGACTAGCAATATTAAATTTCCACAAAATGTATAATGCTTAGTGATTGGAGGGACAAAAGGTGTTTACTAGTTGTATACTTAAAGTGACAGTCCACTGTTTAAGCCATGTGCTTAACATAGTAATATTGCATTTAGACCTCTTTTAGGAAATAGAGCTTGGAGAAACACTTCTTGCTGACCAAAGGTACCAATAGGGGGAGCTTAGTAGGTTAATGCAGACTTTTGCATTTAAAGCTACATATGCACTGCTCTTTTATCAGAAAATTAGAATGCCAATCAAATCAGCAGAAAACTTATAGTCAAAGGGTTGGCATTGACTTTAGCCATTGATTGGTTGAGTGAGCTGGCACCTAGTAGTATGCTTGTATTCTAAAGGCTTAATGCATCCTCCAATCAAACTTTGGAAATCATCTTTCGATGCAATTATCTATGAAATCCATCTTTGTTTGGAATTCATTAAGACTGTGTTTTGAACTAAGAGGTCCCGGCCTCTTAGTAAATACAGGTGCAAACCCCAAATGAATAGAGTTTTTTTCTATAGTCTATGCCAAAGTCTATCGTAAATCTGGCGGACATTCACGCTCCTGCTAGCCTTCTGCCCAAAAGTGGCGTGCAGGTCCGTGAAGTTGAAAACCGGTAGGGACAGGGGGGTTCATCTGCCTTCTCTGACAGAAAACTGGCAGAGAAGGCATAATGAATCTCCCCCAGTGACTTTGTATCAGTAAGCTATTCTATGGATAAGTCATTTAATTTGCATTGATAGTCTATAGAGATACCAACATTTTGTCCAGATCTCAAAGTTAAAAGCCAAAATAACATGATGCTTTCTTATTCTGGCGATAAGTGGGGTCTCATCTCATAGACTCCTTTCTCTCCAAATGCAATCCTTTGACATGTCTCTGTGTGACATCAGTCATCTAACAAAACTGAAGGTACATGATAAACGAAACAACACATATCCATCTTGTTTTTGTTGTAACTGGAATGTCTATATAGCAATCATGAATACATCCAATTCCCCAAATCAAAGTCAACCGGTTTATAATGCCACCATTAAAACAGTATGCAAAGCCTGTAGAAAGTGTTATTTTCTGTATAAAATGTATGATTACATCTTTAATACACATAAATACTGTTTCCCATTATCGTAAAAACTTTTATCTTCTAAATACCTAGGAAACACATTATCCCATCACTGAATGATGTTCATCGTTTAAAGGTTTACATAAATGCATAGGACTGCAATTATTTTTTGCATTACCCTTTAGAGTTGTTTGTTAGGGTTTTGTCAAAGAAATCTTTTCATGGGTTCAATTCTCTTTTATGAATATCATTTTTTTGTATTTTTACATGTCTATTAGGATTTATCTTAGGGTGGGGAAAGAGGAAAACAATATTTATAATCTCAATGTGCTAAGATGAATAACATCCAGTGGTAATTGGGTATCTCAAGGGTGAAATGTCACAGATGGTGAACAGAAAAAAAGATTACACAAGTATTTTTTTTTTTGCATAATAAATAAAAACAAACTTTGAAAACCACTAGATAAAAAAAATTCTGTACTTCTAGATCCTCGGAGAGTAGAAGTTGTTCTGAACATTAAAAATGCCAGAAAAGTTAACAAAACTATTACAAAAAGAAAAGTAATTTATAATGAAAATGAAGGAAACCAAAAACTTTTATAAATTTTTGTCTCTTTTTTACACAGTATATATCAATCAGGGAGAACTCAGAAGTTAAGGGATAGGCCAACAGTTTCTACAAGAAAGAGAAACTGTCATCAACTCACAGACAGGGACAAAAGGAATAAAATTGCTGCAAAATTGTCACTGGCCGATTGCCAGCGATTTAAAGTAGCTCCATATTGGATAATTTATACATATATCATGCACAAGCTGCTTCACAACACCACCGTGTAAAAAAAATTGCATTAAAGGTTTTGAATCTGCAACATGTCAATTATTCCTGCGTAATGGCTTAGCCAGTTTAATTAAAAAATTTTGGGAAAAAAACTATAATTTTGGCTTGCATGTAGAGGTTGCACTCACATTTTTCCAGAATCGTAAAAATACTCCTCTTTCCATTTTGAAGGGTATTTTTAGCCAAGAAGGAGTGTGAAATTTTCAGTGATACAAATAAATAACCAGGAATATATAATGTAAATAGACGGTTATTTATGCAAAACAGATCAATATAGTCCCTGTTTTTGCTGCTTAGATAGCCAATTGAGACAATTATCATACATCAGTAATCATACATCATGCAGTTGATAAAGGGTGAACAACATTTTTTTGTCTCTTCAAACATTTAAACCTACAGATCAAACCCTGGAAGCCCCGGACCAGACTATGGATGATTGCTGTTTGCAGAAGCTTACATGGTTTTGAAAATTTGAATTTAATTAGATTTTTTTGGGGGGGGGGAGATAATTTTCAATACAGGCGGTCCCCTACTTAAGGACACCCGACTTACAGACAACCCATAGTTACAGACGGACCCCTCTGCCCACTGTGACCTCTGGTGAAGCTCTCTGAATGCTTTACTATAGTCCCAGACTGCAATGATCAGCTGTAAGATGTCTGTAATGAAGCTTTATTGATAATTCTTGGTCCAATTACACCAAAAATTTTGAAACTCCAATTGTCACTGGGGCAAAAGAAAAAAAATTGTCTAGAACTTCCATTATAAAATATACAGTTTCGACTTACATACAAATTCAACTTAAGAACAAACCTCCAGACCCTATCTTGTATGTAACCCGGGGACTGCCTGTAGTTGTTTTAAATACATTTTTTTAAAGGAAACCTACCATCATGGATATACCCATTAACCCCTTAACGCTGAAGCCACTTTTCACCTTCCTGACACGGACCATTTTTTAAAATCTGACATGTGTCTATTTCAGTGGTTATAACTTTGGAACGCTTTAACATATCCAGTTGATTTTGAGATTGTTTTTTCGTGACACATTGTACTTCATGCTGGTTGAGAAATTTAATAAATATATTTAGTATTTATTTATGAAATAAATGGAAATTTGGCAAAAATTTTGAAAAAAACAATGTTTTCCAAATTCAAAATTTTCTACTTTTTGGAAAGTTGGTCATATCACTAAAATAACTTGATAACTAACATTTTCCATATGTCTGCTTTAACTTGGCATCATTTTTCAAACATCTTTTCCTTTATTTTGGATGTTAGGAGGCTTATAACTTTAGGTGCAATTTTTCAGATTTTCACGAAAATCATCAAAACCTACTTTTGGAGGGTCAATTTAGTTAGAAGTGACTTTATAAGGCCCACATGACAGAAACCCCCCACAAATGACACCATTTTAGAAACTACACCCCTCAAAATATTCAAAACAACCTTTGGGAATTTTGTTAACCCTTTGAGCGTTTCATGAGCGTGAAAGATAAATGAAAGTGAAATTAGAGAAATTTAATTTTATCTTACTATAGATTCATTGAACACTAAAATTTGCACCTTCACAATGGGTTAAAAAGGAAAATGCATTTTACAATGTTGAGGGCAATTCCTCTTGAGTATGCCAATACCCATTTTGTCACTGTACCCTGCTGTACGGGCACAGGGGGGCACTTGGAATGGAAAGAGCGTTGTTTCGTTTTTGCAGGGCAAATATGGCTGAAAAAGTTTACATGTGTCAGGATGCATTTGGAGAGCCATAGTGGTACCAAAACAGAGGAAAGCCCCAACATGAGACACCATTTTGGAAAGTACACCCCTTGGAGAGTTTAGCAACGTGTAATTTGTGTATTTTCCCCAACAGGTGTTTGATTCAATTAGGCCCCAAAAGGGAAAAAAGGTGAAAATTTTCTCAAAAAAGTCACTTTTACCCCAAATTTTTGTAAGCCACAAGGGATAAAAGATGAAACAACCCCATAAATGTGTAAAACTATTTCTCCTAAGCACAGAACTGCACCACTTTTGCATATAAAGTGTTGTATGGGTGCACAGTAGGGCTCAGAAGGGAAAGAGGGGCTTTGGCCTTTTAGAAGCCAGATTTGACAATCATCCTTTACATGTGTCAGGATGCATTTGGAGAGCCCTAGTGGTACCAAAACAGAGGGGAACCCCAACAAGTGTCACCATTTTGGAAAGTGCACCCTTTGGAGAATTCAGCAAGGTGTAACATGTGTATTTACCCCTACAGGTGTTTGCTTCAATTAGGTCCCTAAAAGGAAAAAGGTGAACATTTTCCCAAAAAAGTCACTTTTACGGCTAATTTTTGTATCCCATAAGGCATTAAAGATGAAACAACCCCAAAAAATGTGTACTAGCATTTCTCCCGAGTATAAATTTGCCCCACACATGCAAATAAAATGTTGTATGGGTACGCAGTGAAGCTCAGAAGGGAAAGAGGGGCGTTGGCCTTTTAGAAGCCAAATTTGACAGACATCCTTTACATATGTCAGGATGCATTTAGAGAGCCGTAGTGGTACCAAAACAGAGGGGAACCCCAACAAGTATCACCATTTTGGAAAGCACACCCCTTAGAGAATTTAGCAAGGTGTAATATGTGTATTTGTCCGTAAAGGTGTTTGATTTAATTAGGACTTAAATAGATAAAAGGTGAACATTTTCTTATAATTTTACTCCTAATTTTATATAGCCACAAGGGATAAAAAAATGTAATAACCACTCAAAATGTGTAAAGCTATTTCTCTTGAGTGTAGAAGTACCCCACATGTGTATATAAAATGTTGTATGGGCGCACAGTAAAAGGAAAGGGGAATGTTTGCCTTTTAGAAGCCAAATTTGACAGAAATGTTTGACATGCATTTGGAGAACCCTAGTGGTATAAAACAGATAAGAATCCGAAAAGTGACCCTAATCTTTGAATGCACACCCCTTAGAGAATTTTGCAATGTGTAATATATGTATTTGCCCCTACAGGTGAATGATCCAATTAGGCCCGAATCATTAAAAAGGTGAAAATTTTCCTATAAATGTCACTTTACCCCTAATTTATGTAAGGCACAAGGGATAATATATTAAATAACCCCAAAAAAGGTGTAAAACTATTTCTCCCGAGTGTAGAAGTACCCCACATGTGCATATAAAATGCTTTATGGGCGCACAGTAGAGGAAAAGAGGGATGTTTGTCTTTTAGAGGCCAAATTTGTAAGAAATCCTTCACATGTGTCAGGATACATTTGGAGAGCCGTAGTGGTACCAAAACAGAGGAAAACCCGAAAAGTGACCCTAATTGTTGAATGTACACCCCTTGGGGAATATAGCAAGGTGTAATATGTGGTGTAGTGTAATACACGTGGTGAAATGAGCATTTTGAACATATAGGTGGTTTCCAAATATGATGTGCAATGGAGTCCAAGATGGAAATTTCAATTATTTCTGGAAAGTTCAGTGCCCGTTATGTGGCGCCCCTTATGAAATAATGGAGGGGTATAGGGAGCAACGGGACATAGCAGTTGTTACAATTATTCATTTTACCGAAATTAATTCACAATAGGTTGGGCGTGAATTGTGAATGTCTAGTGTATAAGGAGGTAGAATATACCAGGGGACCAACTAAACTTTTGTCACTCTGGAGGTGTCGCAGGTCTCTTAGTAGTATGTGGTGTCCATCCTAACTTCTCTTTTGGAACAGACTCTTTATTGAGTCCTACTCAGCAGCAGAATTCACCTGGAAAATGCTGTCCTGGCAAAACACAGGAACATCTAAACCAGAGGTACTGGGGCTCCGTCCTTCTTGTCCCAATATTAGTTTCCTAATATCTTCCTCTTGAAAACGGAGAAATGATACGGCAGGACCTGCACATTGGAACAGCACGTAAGAGTTGTACAGCATCATCTGAACAATGTGCACGGCCAGCGCTTTTGTACCATATCTTCGTTTTAGTAGGGAAATTATCGCCAAGTGTTGCTCTTATTCACCCTAGCGATGCCCATTGTGACGAATATTGCTGCTTTTGGCTGGACCAAATCGACCAGCCAATAGCGGCAAACATGGACAGAGGGGGGCAACAAAACCCCTCTGGACCGCAAGGCAAAATTGGTGGCTGTCAGGAACAGCCGCCACCCTGCCCCGATCACCGCGTCTACAGACATGGTGACGTCATAAGTAAATTCACTGCTATCGGCTCGTCTGAATTGATGAGCCAATAGCAGCGATAATAAACTGGGGGTGTGTGGGGGGGACGTAACCCTTCTGGTCCATGGGGCAGGATGGATGGCTGTCAGGAACAGCCGCCGTCTTACCCCGATCAGTGAACAGCCGCCGTCTTACCCTGACCGGTGTTGGAAAGTCACTACCCGCCGCACCGTTCTATAACAACGCTCGTTGGGAATAGGCTATACAATCTTTATTTATTTTTTAAGCAATTTAGACAAATAAGGGCTTATTTTTTGCGAGACTAGATGCACTGTAAAAAAAAACTTAATTTTAGTGGGTTTTTAGCTTATTGAAGAAATTTTATTAACTTTTTACGTGTGGAGGAAAATAAAATCATCAATTCTTGTTTTGAATTTTTAGCATTTTTTTTGGGGGGGGTGTTCACTGTAGCATAACAATAATATATTATCTTTATTTTACGGATCACTACGATTACGGTGATACCTCATTTATATAGTTTTATTTTTATTTGTCCAATTTTATTGAAGGAAAACTAGAATAGAAAAAATTGTATTTGTTTTAGTATTGCCATTTTTATAGCAGCATAATTATAGTATTTTTTGGTTTACGGAGCTGGTTGTAAGCTTATTTTTTGCGTGACAAGTTGCTCTTTTTATTGGTATCATTTTGGTGCTTGTTACTTTTTCGGATCACTTTTTAGAACATTTTTTGTAAAGCAATTTGATAAAAAGTTTTAATTTTTGGCACGTTTTTGGTTTTTTTTTTTACCACGTTCACCGAGCGGGTCCAATTATGATTAGGATTTATTGTACAGATTGTTACGGACGCGGCGATACCAAATAAGTGGGTTTTTTTCGTGATTTAGTGTTTTTTATACTTTATTACTTGTGTAAAGGGAAATGTGGTGTTTGGGGGACTTTCACTTTCTTTTATTATTTATTTTTACTGTAAAAAACCTTTATTTATTTATTTTTCCTTTTTTTACTGTTACTGACATCTAAGCTTGAACAAGTGATCTTCTGATCACTTGTTCAAGCTTTTTTACAGGTTACACAGTGCAATACAGATGTATTGCACTGTGTAATGTAAGACACTGAGCATGCTGCGCATGCCCAGTGTCTTACAGCCGGGTCCTGCCAGGAGGCACGGACCCGGCACCGAGAGGAGGATCGCGCAGCCCCGGGCACCGGCAGTCCACCGGTAAGCGCCGCGGGGGGGTCCGATTCAACTTTCAATAACTTTAAATGCCTCTAACACACCGCGGTCACCGCGACCGCGGCGTGTTAGGGGTTAACACCCGCGATCGGAGAAATCTCCGATCGCGGGTGTTAGAGGCAGGTGTCAGCTATAACATATAGCCGACACCCGCAGCTTCTGGCGCCGGCTCCGTTCAGGAGCCGGCGCCAGAAGCTTGACGTAATAGTACTGCATTTTGCGGGAACGCACCTCCCGCGATGCAGTACTATTACGTCAAATGTCGGGAAGAGGTTAAGGTAGATCTGATGGCAGGTTCCTGTAATGTATTATATTCTAATCCTTTTCTTATTAAAACTTTTTGTGGCCCAGATCCCCAGAAAACTTTTATCCAACATTTATGCACATTTGCTTAAGAGGATCTTGGGATGAGGAGTAGTCGGAACGTGGAGTGGAAGTTACTGCTATTCCACACCCCTGTATCCCGTTTCGATTCCTTCTATCCTCACAGCAGGAGAATGCACTCTTTTTTGCGCACGCGCAGTAGCTCCAGCTTCTCGGATGAAGTTGTGCAGCTATGGTAGACTCTATGGTTTCATAGTATCAAAGTTTATAAGGCTGGAAAAAGACCCAGGTTCATCAAATCCAACCGTTAAGAATTAAACAAATGTTTTTTTCTTCTCATAACCTGTGATATTTTTGCTCTTCAGAAAGGCATCTAGGCCTCCCTTGAACATGTACATAGAGTCCGCCATAACAAACTCCTGTTCCATAGTCTCATTGCTCTTACAGTAAAGAATACGTGCCTATGGTAGAATTGCCTCTCCTCTAGGCGTAGAGGATGGCCCCTTGTCTCTGATCACTAAAATTAACTTAACCATCCACCAACACTCCCAATGTCTTTTTTCAGCTCCAGTTTTACCAAGTAACTGACTGTTTAGAACATAATTATACTTTTTGTTTTTGTGACCTAAGTGCATTACCTTACATTTATCTACATAAAACCTCATCAACCATTTCTCTGCCCATTCCTCTAGCTTCCACAAATCCCTCTGTAATGCTTTACCATCAGCCTCACTATTACTAACTTTACACAGCTTAGTATCATCTGCAAATATTGAAACTCTACTGTGTATTGACAAATAGATTTGCTGATCTCTAGTCACCAGCCTTAGGGTCTTTTGGCCTGATGGGAAAATATCTTTTATTTTAAAATCATCCATCTATTGAGGGCAAATTCATGTGAGATGAGTATACACTATTTAAAATGTTATACTTAACTGGGATCTACAAAATTGAACTAAATAAAATTATAGGATGAACATACCATGTAAGTACCAGACTTGTACGATTTTGATGCAGAATAACCTTCCCCCAAACCCCTTATAAATATGATGAAAAAGCCTAAAAGGGTTGATTGAAATATGAAAAACTGCTTCTTAAATACATGATTAAGGACAGGTAATCTGTCTGAAACGCGTAGGAGATTATCGTCTTTCTGAGTGGATTTGGTGTATTATTATACATGCCTGAATAAAGAAAGTATCAGATCTGGAATCTCGGCTGGACTGTAAACTTCTTTTGCCATATGACTACTACGCCCAGCAGAGGGTTGGCCCGTTCCGGATCCGGTCTCTGACCGAAGGTGAGCTGGCTTTCCCTATTCATTCTGCTCTGGTAACACCCCCAGAGCCCATCTGGTGCATTAGCATAATTTAAAAAGTTGCTTTTAGAAGGAAGGAAGTCATGGATAACAAATATAAGAAGATTGCCACAGTCAAGTATATTATCTAGTTTCACAACTAAAAAAATCGATCCTCCAGAATGGTGCAGTCTGATGTACTTCTATGAGATCATAAATAGCAATTATATAGCTAATTAGAATAATTTGTAATAATACATCTGCAGGATAACTCCTTAATTCCACAGATGCCGCGCCAGTAAAGTTTACTGAAAGGAAAAGTAAATCAAAGACCGAAAAGTAACCTTATGTTCATATACTTGTTAAATTACTTTTTTTACAGTCTGTTATTACTAGAAATTGGATTGCTTTTAAAACTAATGTGGTCTGGCGGGCAAAAATGAGTGAAACCGCAAAGCCTGGAGGAACACTAATTACTTGTTTTAATTAGAAGCAGATTTCACAGGAGTAAAATCTCCCTGTAGTCCTCTTTTTTGGTAGGTGTGGGTAAAATGAAGTAAAACAAACCAATAAACTCTCCCTTGCCTGAAATGAGAGGAATGTTTGGGTTTCTACTACAGATACATTTATTCTATACAGATTTCTACTCTCTAAAGAATAACGTCCGGTACCATAGACTTTTCATTCAAAGAATCTGTATTCATCAGTATCACATTGAAGCCACTTATTTTCAACTGCTACATCATAACAGTCATTTTTGTTGCATTTACATCTGCAAAATTAGCCCTAATCCATCCCATTTCAGACTCGTGTATAGAGAATTCCAGTGGGACATAATATTCGTCTGAGGACATGAAATGGCCCATTCAAAAAGAGCATACCCAGCTTTTCCTTCTGTGTCACTCTAAAAAATCAATACAGGCTGTCCCCAACACCTGACTTACAGACAACCCTAGTTACAGACCATCCCCTCTGCCCACTATGACCTCTGGTGAAACTCTCTGGATGTTACTTTAGTCCCAGGCTGCAATGATCAGCTGTAAGGTGTCTGTAATGAAGCTTTATTGATAATCCTTGTTCCCATAACAGCACAAAATTTTGAAAATCCAATTGTCTCAAGGACAAAAAAAAATGTAGTTACAATTATAAAATATACCTGTTCCAACTTACATAAAAATTCAACTTAAGTACTAAAACTTTAAAGGGGACTGCCCTTAATTTGCATTTCTGACTGTTTTATTATCAATGTAAATCCTTTTATAAAAACTTAAAAATATTTTCTTGTTAACTTTTTTATCATCAAATTAGACAACAAGAAAGATTAAAGAAAATTTCAAGAGTGCCATAACCCAAGAAAAGCAACACTGCTGAAAACATTATGGAAAAAACTGTGAACTATCATGGAATATCATTAGAGATGAGCGAGCACTAAAATGCTCGGGTACTCGTTATTCGAGACGAACTTTTCCCGATGCTCGAGTGCTCGTCTCGAATAACGAGCCCCATTGAAATCAATGGGAGACTCGAGCATTTTTCAAGGGGACCAAGGCTCTGCACAGGGAAGCTTGGCCAAACACCTGGGAACCTCAGAAAAGGATGGAAACACCACGGAAATGGACAGGAAACAGCAGGGGCAGCATGCATGGATGCCTCTGAGGCTGCTTAATCGCACCATTATGCCAAAATTATGGGCAACAGCATGGCCATGACAGAGTGACAGAATGAAGCTAGATAGCATCTAAAACATCCAACAATTGACCCTGACACTATAGGGGACGGCATGCAGAGGCAGCGGCAGCAGCGGCAGGCTAGAGAGTGTCATGGCGACATACCCTAAATGGACACAGGCTTCAAACCAATGGGTGGCAGAGAGGAACCAAAGGAGGTGAGCAAGAAGCGCTCAAATAATATCGGTACATGATAAAAGTTTGCCAGTATATTTTGTGGATTACACAGTAGGGTGGCGACAAAGTTAACATGGAAGCCATGAAAACAACCCAAAATTCTGCCTGACACAGCTCGTTTGATAAGGGGACCATGTATGGAGGCAGTGAACTAGTAGTAGATTAAAGGTGCTGCAGTTAAAACTATGTTAGTTGGATCTTGAGATGGAGCTGGCGCTCCGCTGCCAGGCGAGCTTTCGCCAATCCAAGCCCCTGTCTCTAGGCTACTCCCCAAACAGCACTTCTAAGAACCTTTTGTATAAGATCAAGTGTAGTAGCGTTCTTACAAGTTTAGGATATGGCGGGTGAGGGGAATGTAAACAGATGTGCAAGAAGCGCTGAAATAATATTGGTAAATGATAAAAGTTTGCCAGTATATTTTGTGGATTACACAGCAGGGTGGCGACAAAGTTAACAAGTTTGTTGTGGAAGCCATGAAAACAACCCAAAATTCTGCCTGACACAGCTCGTTTGATAAGGGGACCATGTATGCCTACAGTTCATGCCAGTCGCTGCACTGGCTGCCAGTCTCCTTTTGAATACAGTTTAAAATAATAACCCTCATCCATAAAGCTCTGTATAATGCT
Organism: Engystomops pustulosus; assembly: GCF_040894005.1. Lineage (NCBI taxonomy): Eukaryota > Metazoa > Chordata > Amphibia > Anura > Leptodactylidae > Engystomops > Engystomops pustulosus. Next base: position 45,993,313 of record NC_092411.1, on the reverse strand, counting down.
GCACCCCCCTACCTCTCCTCTTTTATCTCAGTCTATCGCCCAACCCGTGCTCTTAGATCCGCCAGTGATCTTAGATTAACCTCTACCCTAGTGCGGACCTCCCACTCGCGTCTCCAAGACTTCTCTAGAGCTGCACCAATTCTATGGAATGCTCTGCCCCGGACTATCAGACTAATACCTAACCTCCAAAGTTTCAAACGTGCTCTTAAAACCCATTTCTTTAGGCAAGCCTATAACACTCATTAACTGCATGAAGTTTTAACTCTTCTACTAACCCATCCTGTGTCGTCCTCCCATCTGTTATCCAGCAACCAACAGGCACCAGACTTCTCTGCAGTCCCATTCACCCTGGACCTGGTATATAAAATGACGGCTGAGTGGTTCAAGCGACAGCAATTCCATTTATTATATTTTGTTCTATTCCCTAAGAAGAATGGCTTGACCATTAAATATTCTTTTACCTCGTGTTACCCCATCATCTTCATAAACCGTAAGCTCTGGCGAGCAGGGACCTCACTCCTGTTGTTCCATACAAATGTTGTGCTCTGTTACATTACATTTGTATTTGTTTCCTATGATTTGTAAAGCGCTACGGAATATGATGGCGCTATATAAATAAAGATTATTATTATTATTATTATGGAGGCAGTGAACTAGTAGTAGATTAAAGGTGCTGCAGTTAAAACTATGTTAGTTGGATCTTGGGATGGAGCTGGCGCTCCGCTTCCAGGCGAGCTTTCGCCAATCCAAGCCCCTGTCTCTAGGCTACTCCCCAAACAGCACTTCTAAGAACCTTTTGTATAAGATCAAGTGTAGTAGCGTTCTTATAAGTTTAGGATATGGCGGGTGAGGGGAATGTAAACAGATGCGCAAGAAGCGCTGAAATAATATTGGTAAATGATAAAAGTTTGCCAGTATATTTTGTGGATAACACAGCAGGGTGGCGACAAAGTTAACAACTTTGATGTGGAATCCATGAAAACAACCCAAATTTCTGCCTGACACACCTCGTTTGATAAGGGGACGATGTATGGAGGCAGCTATATGGACGACTTTTGGAGGTAGCAATGGAGACAACGTGTGGAGGCTGCTATGGAGACAATTTAATTTGGATAGTGCCTGTATGTGGCAGTCCAAAAAAGTTTTCAAACCAGAGGAGCAGGTAGGTGGCCCTCCAGAAAAATGAAATAGATTGAGTGCCTGTATGTGGCAGTCCAAAAAAGTTTTCAAACCAGAGGAGCAGGTAGGTGGCCCTCCAGAAAAATTGAATAGATTGAGTGCCTGTATGTGGCACTCCCAAAAATTGTTTAAAACAGAGGACCGGGTAGGTGGCCCTCCAGAAAAATTAAATGCATAAAGTACTATAGCTAGAGCCAGTGGGCCCTGTCAAAAAATAGCCAGTTTCCTCTGCTTTAGTGTACAAAGAGGAGGAGAAGGAGGAAAATGATGATGAGGAGGAGTGCATAAATTATTCAGGTTGAGCTTCCTTCACCTGGTGGAGATTGGAAATTATGAGAAATCCAGGCTTTATTCATCTTAATAAGCGTCAGCCTGTCAACGCTGTCAGTCGACAGGCGTGTACGCTTATCGGTGATGATGCCACCAGCTGCACTGAAAACCCGCTCGGACAACACGCTAGCGGCAGGGCAGGCAAGAACCTCCAAGGCGTACAGCGCCAGTTCGTGCCACATGTCCAGCTTTGAAACCCAGTAGTTGTAGGGAGCTGTGTGATCATTTAGGACAATGGTATGGTCAGCTACGTACTCCCTCACGATCTTTCTGTAAAGATCAACCCTACTCTGCCGAGACTGGGGACAGGTGACAGTGTCTTGCTGGGGTGACATAAAGCTGGCAAAAGCCTTGTAAAGCGTACCCTTGCCAGTGCTGGACAAGCTGCCTGCTCACCTACTCTCCCTCGCTACTTGTCCCGCAGAACTACGCACTCTGCCGCTAGCGCTGTCAGAAGGGAAATAGTGTTTCAGCTTGTGCACCAGGGCCTGCTGGTATTCATGCATTCCCACACTCCTTTCCTCTCCAGGGATGAGAGTGGAAAGAATTTCCTTGTACCGTGGGTCCAGGAGAGTGAATACCCAGTAATCGGTGCTGGAATAAATTCCTTGAACGCGAGGGTCACGGGATAGGCAGCCTAGCATGAAATCTGCCATATGCGCCAGAGTACCAACGCGTAAGAATTCACTCCCCTCACTGGCCTGACTGTCCATTTCCTCCTCCTCCAACTCCTCCAACTCCTCTTCTTCTGTCCATACACGCTGAACAGTGAAGGACTCAACAATGGTCCCCTCTTGTGTCTCGCCAACATTCTCCTCCTCTTCCTCCTCATCCTCCTCCACCTCCACCTCCTCCGATATGCGCTGAGAAACAGACCTAAGGGTGCTTTGGCTATCAACAAGGGAATCTTCTTCCCCCGTCTCTTGTGACGAGCGCAAAGCTTCCGACTTCATGCTGATCAGAGAGTTTTTCAACAGGCCAAGCAGCGGGATGGTGAGGCTGATGATGGCGGCATCGCCACTGACCATCTGTGTTGACTCCTCAAAGTTACTCAGCACCTGACAGATATCAGACATCCACGTCCACTCCTCATTGTAGACTTGAGGAAGCTGACTGACCTGACTACCAGTTCTGGTGGAAGTTGACATCTGGCAGTCTACAATCGCTCTGCGCTGCTGTTAAACTCTGGATAACATGGTTAATGTTGAATTCCACCTCGTGGGCATGTCGCACAACAGTCGGTGAGCGGGCAGTTGGAGGCGGCGCTGCGCTGCCCTGAGAGTGGCAGCATCTGTGCTGGACTTCCTGAAATGCGCACAGATGCGGCGCACCTTCGTGAGCAAATCAGACAGATCTAGGCACTGCTGCTGTGCCTAGAGCTACCGACTGATGGCGCCATGCCCACGGATGGTAGTTCGGAGGAGGAGGTGGAGGAGGGGTGGGAGGAGGAGGAGGCATAGTAGGCCTGAAACACCTGGACCGAGGTAGGCCCCGTAATCCTTGGCGTCGGCAGTATATGACCAGCCGCAGGGTCAGACTCGGTCCCAGCCTCCACCAAGTTAACCCAATGTGCCGTCAGCGATATATAGTGGCCCTGCCCGGCAGCACTCGTCCACGTGTCCGTGGTCAGGTGGACCTTGTCAGAAACGGCGTTGGTCAGGGCACGGATGATGTTGTCTGACACGTGCTGGTGCAGGGCTGGGACGGCACATCGGGAAAAGTAGTGGCGGCTGGGGACCGAATACCGAGGGGCGGCCGCCGCCATGAGTTTGCGAAAGGCCTCGGTCTCTACTAGCCTATAGGGCAGCATCTCCAGGCTGAGCAATCTGGAGATGTGGACAGTAAGGGCTTGGGCGTGCTGGTGGGTTGCACTATATTTGCGTTTCCGCTCCAGCGTCTGGGGTATGGAGAGCTGAATGCTGGTGGATGCTGTGGAGGATCGTGGAGGCGACGATGGGGTTTTTGTGGCAGGGTCCTGGGCAAGGGGCTGACTATCAGCTGACACAGGGGAAGGAGCAGTGGTGTGCACGGCCGGAGGTGAACGGGCTTGTTGCCACTGAGTGGGGTGTTTAGCATTCATATACCTGCGCATACTGGTGGTAGTTAAGCTATTAGTGGTGGAACCCCTGCTGATCCTGGTTTGGCAAATGTTGCACACCACAGTCCGTCGGTCATCCGGTGTTTCCTTAAAGAACCTCCAGACTTCTGAAAATCTAGCCCTCGCCGCAGGAGCCCTCGCCACGGGAGCTTCACTAGTTGACACATTTGGCGCTGATGCACCAGGTCTGGCCCTGCCTCTCCGTCTGGCCCCACCACTGCCTCTTCCAACCTGTTCTGGTCGAGGACTCTCCTCCGTCTCAGAAGCACTGTGTTCACCCGGCCTATCAACCCAGCTTGGGTCTGTCACCTCATCATCCTCCGATCCCTCAGTCTGCTCCCCCCTCGGACTTCCTGCCCTGACAACAACTTCCCCACTGTCTGACAACCGTGTCTCCTCATCGTCGGACACCTCTTTACACACTTCTTCCACTACGTCAAGAAGGTCATCATCACCCACAGACTGCGACTGGTGGAAAACCTGGGCATCGGAAAATTGCTCAGCAGCAACCGGACAAGTGGTTTGTGACTGTGGGAAGGGTCCAGAAAACAGTTCCTCAGAGTATGCCGGTTCAAATGCCAAATTTTCCTGGGAGGGGGCAGACTGGGGGGGAGGAGGCTGAGGTGCAGGAGCTGGAGGAGTGCCGATTTCGGTGACATGGGTGGACTGCGTGGAAGACTGACTGGTGGACAAATTGCTCGAAGCATTGTCGGCAATCCACGACATCACCTGTTCGCACTGTTCTGGCCTCAACAGTGCTCTACCACGAGTCCCAGAAACTTCAGACATGAACCTAGGGAGTGTAGCTCTGCGGCGTTCCCCTGCCCCCTCATAAGCAGGTGGTGTCTCACCCCGCCCAGGACCACGGCCTCTGACCCCTGCAGTAGTTGGACGCCCACGTCCCCGCCCTCGTCCTCTACCCCTAGCCCTCGGGTTAAACATTTTGAAAATGAGAGTTATAACTTTCATTTTTTTAAAAAATTTTTTTGTGTTTTTTGTTTTTTTTTGTGTTTTTTAGTTTTTAAAACCAAAACGATGCTATCCTATTGCTATGGCTATTTTCTAGCCAAGTATGAAAGCACACTGCTATGCCAGATGAGATGACGCTGAGTTATTAAAAAAATAAACGTAAAATAAAAAAGGAAATGGCAGACTGTGGCTAATTGAAATCCAACCCCTAATAAATTTTCCCACTTCGGTCTTTGCGATGGATATGTGCGTCACTAAGCGCAAAACACAGCGGTCGCAAGTCTCACTACAAATTGCTCACAATTTGCTAGTAGATGCACTGCAGCAAGTACAGCCACCAGCAGATCAACCAGAAATCAAATATATATAACGCTACTGTAGGCGTAAGTAAGCTGTTTGGATTCTCCTATGGCTATTTTCTAGCCAAGTATGAAAGCACACTGCTATGCCAGATGAGATGACGCTGAGTTATTAAAAAAATAAACGTAAAATAAAAAAGGAAATGGCAGACTGTGGCTAATTGAAATCCAACCCCTAATAAATTTTCCCACTTCGGTCTTTGCGATGGATATGTGCGTCACTAAGCGCAAAACACAGCGGTCGCAAGTCTCACTACAAATTGCTCACAATTTGCTAGTAGATGCACTGCAGCAAGTACAGCCACCAGCAGATCAACCAGAAATCAAATATATATAACGCTACTGTAGGCGTAAGTAAGCCGTTTGGATTCTCCGATGGCTATTTTCTAGCCAAGTATGAAAGCACACTGCTATGCCAGATGAGATGACGCTGAGTTATTAAAAAAATAAACGTAAAATAAAAAAGGAAATGGCAGACTGTGCCTAATTGAAATCCAACCCCTAATAAATTTTCCCATTTCGGTCTTTGCGATGGATATGTGCGTCACTAAGCGCAAAACACAGCGGTCGCAAGTCTCACTACAAATTGCTCACAATTTGCTAGTAGATGCACTGCAGCAAGTACAGCCACCAGCAGATCAACCAGAAATCAAATATATATAACGCTACTGTAGGCGTAAGTAAGCTGTTTGGATTCTCCTATGGCTATTTTCTAGCCAAGTATGAAAGCACACTGCTATGCCAGATGAGATGACGCTGAGTTATTAAAAAAATAAACGTAAAATAAAAAAGGAAATGGCAGACTGTGGCTAATTGAAATCCAACCCCTAATAAATTTTCCCACTTCGGTCTTTGCGATGGATATGTGCGTCACTAAGCGCAAAACACAGCGGTCGCAAGTCTCACTACAAATTGCTCACAATTTGCTAGTAGATGCACTGCAGCAAGTACAGCCACCAGCAGATCAACCAGAAATCAAATATATATAACGCTACTGTAGGCGTAAGTAAGCCGTTTGGATTCTCCGATGGCTATTTTCTAGCCAAGTATGAAAGCACACTGCTATGCCAGATGAGATGACGCTGAGTTATTAAAAAAATAAACGTAAAATAAAAAAGGAAATGGCAGACTGTGCCTAATTGAAATCCAGCCCCCAATAAATTTTCCCACTTCGGTCTTTGCGATGGATATGTGCGTCACTAAGCGCAAAACACAGCGGTCGCAACTCTCACTACAAATTGCTCACAATTTGCTAGTAGATGCATTGCAGCAAGGACAGCCACCAGCAGATCAACCAGAAATCAAATATATATAACGCTACTGTAGGCGTAAGTAAGCCGTTTGGATTCTCCTATGGCTATTTTCTAGCCAAGTATGAAAGCACACTGCTATGCCAGATGAGATGACGCTGAGTTATTAAAAAAATAAACGTAAAATAAAAAAGGAAATGGCAGACTGTGCCTAATTGAAATCCAACCCCTAATAAATTTTCCCACTTCGGTCTTTGCGATGGATATGTGCGTCACTAAGCGCAAAACACAGCGGTCGCAACTCTCACTACAAATTGCTCACAATTGGCTAGTAGATGCACTGCAGCAAGGACAGCCACCAGCAGATCAACCAGAAATCAAATATATATAACGCTACTGTAGGCGTAAGTAAGCCGTTTGGATTCTCCTATGGCTATTTTCTAGCCAAGTATGAAAGCACACTGATGAGATGACGCTGAGTTATGAAAAAATAAACATAAAATAAAAAGTAAATGGCAGACTGTGCCTAATTGAAATCAAACCCCTAATAAATTTTCCCACTTTGGTGTTTGAGGTGGATATGTGTGTCACTAAGAGCTAAACACAACAGTAGCAAGTCCCCCTGCAAATTCCTCACAATATGGTACTAGCTGCACTACTAGTGCCAGCAAGCCCAGCCACAAGCAAACAAAAAAAAAAAAGTATAACGTTATTGTAGCCCTAAGAAGGGCTGTTGGGTTCTTGTTGAATCACTCCTGCCTAACACTATTCTAATAGAACACCCTAACGCTTTCCCTGACCAGCAGCAGCTCTCTCCCTAGCGGCATCCAGACACAGAATGATCCGAGCAGCGCGGGCAGCGGCTAGTCTATCCCAGGGTCACCTGATCTGACCAGCCAACCACTGCTATCGACGTGTAAGGGTACCACGTCATGCTGGGTGGAGTGCAGAGTCTCCTGGCTTGTGATTGGCTCTGTTTCTGGCCGCCAAAAAGCAAAACGGCGGGAGCTGCCATTTTCTCGAGCGGGCGAAGTATTCGTCCGAGCAACGAGCAGTTTCGAGTACGCTAATGCTCGAACGAGCATCAAGCTCGGACGAGTATGTTCGCTCATCTCTAGTTGTAATCTATTTTTAAGCAATAACTGCATGGATACTGGATTTTTTTCTTTTTGTATCGTTGTACTTACCCCGGCTGAGATTTTTTTTTGTGCACCGGCGGTGGCTGTATAGAGAGAACTCCTAAACTTATCCCCAGAAGTTGTCGGCATCAACATGCATTAAACAGTCTGTTAATGTCACAAACACAAATAATCCAAATACTCAGAAAGATAAAAATGGCATATTTGGAATACCCATTTCTACCTATTTACTAATTGACAATGAGAGCCTATCAAAATTCTTAAACATCCTTAAGTAAGGATCCTTCAGGAGACTTGTCCATGGCTTTCTTTATTTGTGGTCTCATCTGGACGTTACAGTTTCTACCTTTTTGTGGAAAATGTTTGTACCCATTGTAGGATCATTTGGTGTTAGAAAAAAAAAATGAACACAAAAAAACATAAAACCCACTGATAGACCACTCTTACAAACCACTGCCTATTGGATACACTGATGCTGCCATTTTGGAAATGTATTGTCTTAGTTGTCTAACCATCCTAATTGTGTTCTCGTTGTTACACATGCCCTTTTCTCAAAAGAAAGAAGTGAAAAACACAAAAAAGGGGAAAAAATACACAGCACTGCTTAGTATAGGAATGTCTGGTTTGTTGCATCTTCTAGATCTCAGGGGGAAATGGGATTTGATGTTGTACTAATAAAACAGGTTCATTGTTGATACGCTACCAAAATGAGGAGTCCGATAAGTATGAAAATCAATCAATTCCTATGGAAAACACCACTATGTTTTTGGTAACATAGTGTTCCCCTTCTTCAGTTCATTTGTCAAAAGCCATATTGTTAATCAGGTACCATCACACTTCTAGTGGATCTGTACAGTGTCTCTCACCTGCAAGTAGTTTCCATTTATAGGGTGTCCTCTTCATAGGTTTGGCTAGGTTACTCGATTAGACTTCAGCTAATAAAGTTTGGGTCAGAGAAAAAGGAATCTGGTTACTAAGCTGTCCAGAAAAAAAATTATTTATGCCTTATTCATCCAAACAAACCACTCCAAAGCTTTGCATATGTTTTAATACTTAAAAGGTCATCTACCACCAGATTAATGATGGTAGACTGTCCTTACAGGCCTTGTTACCTCTAGGGGATTATGGCACTGTTTTTGGCGCATTCCAGGACACTAGTAAACTTTGGGCTACGCAAGGATGGAGTTCTTTCCCATGCGTGAGATTTGCAGACAGCTGGCTGACATCACTGGCTGTCTGCAGTCTGTAGGTGGGACAGTGGGGTGAATATTGAGTGGCGAATTAGTGAACGGTGGCGTCATGAAGCACTCTGGTGACGTGAGAATGAGCACCTCAGGCTCATTTACATATTTTATAAAGTTCTTTTCTCTAGAGGTATTATGTCCTGGAACTAGCCAAAAACAGAGGCATCATCCCCTAGAGGTAACGAACAGGCTTGTAGGGACAGTCTAACATCAGTAATCTGGTGGTAGATGTCCTTTAAACATTTCTTTGACTATCTGCATGAGGTGGTGAAATGCCAATTAGATGAATTTAATGAACTAATATGTTGTCACTTTATTTGAAGATTATTGGTTAACACTATTTTGTTAGTATAATAAGACTTGATAGCAGATGGAGAACTGTAGGACTTCGCTCAATAGGAAAGTAAATGATAAAAAGAAAAAAAACTGAGATTTTCTTGTTGTTTCAAGATGTATTATATTACTATTCCTAACCCCAGCAGCCTATTAGAGCCTGTAAAAAAATGTTTCTGTTGATTATTTCACCACATGGTTCCAGAAACTCTACACGCTAATTTTATTTGTCATGTGTGTGGCTTATTTTTTTCACAGGCATCTAGTTTTTAAAAGTACCATTTTGTTCTATACTTAACTCGATCAGTAGTTCTTTAAATATTTTATTTCTCATATTAATGATGTTCTCCATACAGTAAAAACAATTATTGTGTTTATGTTGATAATATATGTATTTATATGTTTTTGATATCTTCCTTATTTGTCAAAAAATGGTGTTCACAAAAAAATTGCAGTTGCTTTGACGCCATTCTGAAAGCTATACTTCATCTCTAATAATGTAAGTGCATCAGGGTTTTATTCACAAATGATATTTCAGTTTTCCTATTTTGGGCACATAAAATAAATTGGGGCAGATTTACAAATGCTGTAAAAACTGTAAGGTGCATTCATATTTTTCAGGTTGTGCTGAATGCAACCATCCAGGGTCAGTTTGACCTGATGTAGCATTTTTTAAATCTGCATTCTGCACAGCTCAATTCTGCACAGCTCAAGACTTACCTACCTGCCTGGGGCACTTACTTACCTTGCCGTTGGAGTTCACCGGAAGTGCATTGTCCGACGGTAATGCACTGTGCCGCGATTCCCATGCACCCCATATCCTGTGTGTGTGCATTAGCTTGCGACACGATTTGAAAGTAAAATCAAAATATTTGGAACCGCACCCCCCAATTTGTGTCGCATGGAAGGCAGCACAGCTGCGCCAAAAAACGATTGTGTGCGCCAAAATCCCAGCACAGACACCTGTTAAATACCTGTACAAGCCATGAAATCCCTGAAAAAGGTGCAAAGTCTGACGAAAGTGAGCAGCGCAACATAGAAAACTGTTCAGCACCAGATAAGAGGGAAACCATGAGTCCACTTCCTGCTCACTGCACAAGTGCTGGGGGAGCAGGGGGGGGGGTGTCAGACAGTGAAAAAAAACTGTAAAGCTAGACGACAGATGGGCTAGGGAAACTTCTCAGGCTCCTCAGACACCTTGGCAAAAGCAGTTGGAGACATTCTCGATAAATTGGGATTTTGCCCTAGAGCTAAGCACAGCAGGATCTATGGTCTCAATAACTCTGTCACAGGAACAATGTTTGTAAATGTCCCTGGGAGCCGTAGTTGAATTTCCAGAATCACTGGAATTCCCTGTGCTCGCAGAATTTATTTCCATTTTTTTTAGAAACTTAACAGCTTGACAAACAACACCCCAATGGAGTTTGAAATGCATTGCTGTTTGCTGCTGTATTCACTTTTTACCATATCTTTTTGCTTGTTTTGTGCCCTCAGCATGATGCGAGGACGTAGCGTGCACAATATTTTACAAGGTATACTCTGCAGACGGAGGCAGAAACTATGGGGTACATTTACTAAGGGCTTTGCGCCAGTTTTATGCACAGGTATTTAAGAAGTGTCTGCGTCACTATTTTGTCAACCCGAATATTTCCGATTTGCGACGATTGTACCTGAATTGCCCCGGGATTTTGGCGCACGCGATCGTATTGTGGCGCATCGGCGCCGGCATGCACGCGACGGAAATCGGGGGCCGTGGCCGAGCAAAAACCCGGCGGATTCGGAAAAACTGCCGCATTTAAAAAAAAATTGTGTCGCGAAACTTTCACTCACCTTCATCCAGGATAGGCCGGTGTATTTTGAGGCATTCCAGCGGACTTCAGCGCAGCAGTGCCACCTGGTGGATGGCGGAGGAACTACCATCATAAATCCCGACCGGACCCGAATCCAGCGCAGAGAACGCGCCGCTGGATCGCCAATGGGCCGGGTAAGTAAATCTGCCCCTATGTCTCTGTCTGCAAGATAAAAGTTTATGTATTCACTGACTATATACATTGGGATCCTTCCTGGTTGTATACATTCTTTGAATATGTAAAGGTGGTGTGGACCTTGCCCAATCATCATTGCTGAAGGTTTCTGAAGGACCCCTCGACTGTATCTCCTCTTGTGCCATTAGTAAGCTTTTCAGACAATATAAAACATCATAAAAAAATAATATAAAACAAATACTAGTGAATAACAATGAAATGAACCTTAAAAATATAGCCTAATCTAAGAGCAAACCCTCTAAGTAATATAAGAAGCAATATGCTGGTTATTGTTTTCTCCTTCCTCTGACCACTCTCTATCCGTTTGCGGCTCATTCTAAACCATGGCACAACGTTATTTCAAAAGTGTCTTCGGATAAAAAGGCATGGTAAGTCTTAAAGGAAATAAATTCCTTATCCTCTAACCCTTTGACTTTTGCATCTTGCTGAACAGCACTGTGCTTTCAACCATTAAACTACCTTAACCTTCTGAGAAGACAAATCAGTTTACATTGATTGAAAATTTGCACAAAACCACATAGGATTTCATTGATTTCTACTTACACACTACATTGCAGACAACAGGCGGTCAAGATATTTCCTAACAAGAAAAAGAGATTTCTTTATTTTGTTTTTGAGGTTTTTTTCGTTGTCTGCTTTTCCTTCCATTTTGAGTGGTGTATACGGTATAATTAACATTTAATATAATTCTGCTTAGTAGAATCAATATAATTGAAACTTTTTATGTATTGGTAATTTCATGCCATAAATGTGTAATACTGTATATTCTATTGTTATTTAAGGTAACATGAGGGGAGCTTTTTCTTGCTCTTTCCTACTACCTTTATAGATCTCAGCCATATTTTGTTAAAAATGTGCACAGGAAAGAAGAGAAATAAGACACTTTCCAGACGAGTCAGTCATTGTTAGTCATAATGACCAGTAAACAAGCTAAAGCCACTGCACGTATACTGTAGTGGATACATATAAAGACACAACCAGAGATGAAAAAGAATTGTATACATGGCAGCCATCATGGGGAGAAACCTGCAATCCCGGGCAATACACTACATGGGGCCCGAGCTGCAGTCCGACTGCGCTGATTGTCCTTTGTGCAACCCAGGCACTGCCTCTGTTGCTTAGGTGATGGCGCCTAGGTCATAAAGATGTGTGGACACCGGCTTGCACTAAAGAGTGTGGGAGCAAGGAGGAGCTGGCTGTGGGGAGCACAGGTGGTGAGTATTAATTTTTTTATTTTTTTTTTGCTGTGATTACATATATACTACAGGGCATGTGCTGTGGTTGTTTACATACTGGGGCGCATGTCCTGTGGCAATCTATTTTCTGTGGGGCATATGCTGTGGTGGCTAACTATCTATTGGGTGATATGTACTGTGGTGGCTACCTATTTACTGGGGGCATGTGCTGCTGTAGCTAGCTATCTACTGTGGGGCATTTGCTGCGGTAGCTACCTATCTACTAGGGGGAATTTGCTGCGGTAACTACCTATCTACTTGGGGGCATATGCTGTGGTGGCTTCCCTTATTCTGGGAGGAATGTGCAGCAGTGGCTACCTATCTACTAAGGGGACTTGTGTGTTGTTAGCTTACTATTTCCTAGGAGACTTGTGTGTTGTTAGCACCTGAGTGAAGTTGGCCTTCCCACCTTGTTCACATCAAACAAAATTGGTGTCAAATGTTTGTGCTACGTTTGTGCTGGTTTGTGCAGCAAATTTTTTTGTTTGTGCCGCTATCATTTTTAATATATTCATACTTTTTTTCCAGAGGTCATCAGAGTTCATTTCTTCCATAGTTCAATGTGTTTGCTAGCTCCCCCTGGTGATCAAACCAGGGAAGTGTCACTAGATTTGTTTTTTACCAGTTCATCCTAAACACCTTAACCCAGTGATGGCGAACCTTTTAGAGACCGAGTGCCCAAACTACAACAAAGACCTGCTTATTTATTGCAAAGTGCCAACACAGAAATTCTATTTGTGATTTATACTCGCTTCTCTGTCACAGTTTTCATTGATACCAGCATCCTGAGGACACCAATAAAGCAGAAAATAGTCCCAGGTAGAGATGTCACTTTAATATATCTCTGTGCACACCAAGTCCTGGGACTGCAGGAAGATACCTGGAGTCATCTCTGGTGATGGCCTGAGTGCCCACAGAAAGGGCTCTGAGTGCCACCTCTGGCACCAGTGCCATAGGTTCGCCATCACTGCCTTAACCTATGTAAATACCTGCACAAACCAGTACAAATGTGGCACCTAGTGACACTTCCCTTGTTTGATCACCAGGGAGAGCTAGCAAACACATTGTACTTTGGACACAAAGTAGCAAACACATTGTTTTTTTTAAAGTGCTGGCACATCTGAGTTACAGCAGTCCCATAAGTTTCTGAACATGCTGATTGACATGTCACATAAATATTTTCTAAAGTGACATCATATAAAGTCCATCAAGTTTAACAAACAATTCTTTCCCTGTACACTTTTACTAATTGCAATGTGCCTTAAAAAGTGTAGAGTGTGAGATACTTTAAAGGAAAGTTCACTTTAACCACATTCCAGCAAATAATTGACATTGTTTGTGTAATGAACAGTCATACAATTTTCCAATATACCTTCAGTATCAATTCTTCACATTTTTCTAGATCTCTTGCTTGATGTAATGTAATGCAGGAAGCTTAATTTTTAACTTCCTGTAGATAAACACCAGTCTATGGTCATGTGATGTCATACAGGTGCACTGCTCTTTATATTACAGAGAGTAATCAGAGCTGTTTGTTATAACGAGCCAGGCACCTGTGTGACATCACATGACCATAGGCTGGTATTTATCTATAGGAAGTAAACAATGAAGCTTTCTGTCTAACAACATCAAGAGAAAAAACAAGCAGATATCAGCTTCCTATGCTGTGACGAGACAATATTTTCACTGTGAAATTTCTTTTTCTGGTTCTGAAGGTGGTAACCACAGACCATATCTTTGTTCTCATCCTTTTGCCCGTTGTTTTGGTAACTTTTGCATTTCTATCATTGTTCTCATCCCTTGAGCTAGCATGAATCATTGTCTATAACCCACAGAAGTTTCTCAAGTGGTGAAGCTCATCAAGGATGGCTCATCAATGCGAACTATGGCATGAAGGTTAGCTGTGTCTGTCATCGCAGTGTGCAGAGCATGGAGCATGGACCAGGAGACATGGTGAGGGTCACAGGAGGGCAACAACCCAGCAGCAGGAATGCTACCTCTTTTGTGCAAGGAGGAACAAAGTCAGAAGTAGCATGCAAAATGTCCTCAAACAGGCCACTAATATCAGTTTGTTTCCTCAAACTGTCAGAAGTGCAGATTTGTACCGTGTTAGCCATAGAGAGCAGAAGAAGAAATCAAGCGATACCTTTTTGCGGATAACTGAGTATATTCGATGGTGAGCTTTTGAGCACACTAGTTCTCTTCGTCAGACTGTCAGAAGTAGACTCCATTGGGGACATCATGTTTTGTTCCATCTTCCAACGCCATGTTGAACCACAGACTATTTAGGAGTTAATTTATGCTTTAATGAAACATCCACTTCCTCATGAGGAGCATATCCAGGAATTGTAGGGAGTTCATGCATGCAAGTGGAGGCCACACACAATACTGAGACTCATCTCTTTGTCTTGAGGCATTTCCACTGAAGCCAGAAGTTGATTTTCCACTTGGATTTTGAGTATCATTCCAAATTCAGACCTTCATGGGATATTTATTTTGATTTGCATTAATCATTTCTATGTTTTATTGTTTTAGTTGCATTCCACTATGTACTTAATAAAGAATTGCAGCTAAATATTTCATTCATTGAGATCTACCATGAGATATTTTATTTTCCCTTTATTTTTTGAGCAATGTACAGGAAGGCTTCACTGTCATCTTCTACATTATAACTGTGTGACAGGGGCCCATAAGATCACACCATATCATAGGAGTTTACAACCCCGCCATCGTGTTGGAGAGTCTGTGTTTTACAATCCATTCAATTTCATCATACAAAATGCCTCCGATGCTGCCCCCCTCTAGACATCAGAAAGCCATGTAAATTACAAGGTAGTCACCATGGCCCAACTTCATAGACACATCCTAGGGATTTTCAGAGAGAAAAATACCACTCGACTAGATAATATAATGATAGAAAAAAAAAACTCTGTATCACTTCTTTTCATAAATGCTTCTTTTCATAATGCTTTTAAAATGTAGAGTTATATGCCATCTATATGTTTGTATTGTTTTCTCAGTGAATTATGTTGTGAAATGTGTCCACATGTTTCATTCTGTCTTTAATTCTTCTATTTGTAAAGAAAATTGAAAAGAGAGAGGAGAGAATTATGCATTATTTGGCACTATATATAAACAAAAGTCAAATTGTAGAAAAAGCAACTAATGGGCGGCACGGTGGCTGAGTGAGCACTGGGGTCCTGGGTTTGAATCCCGACCAGGTCAACATCTGCAAAGAGTTTGTATGTTCTCTCTGTGTTTACGTGGGTTTCCTCCGGGTACTCCGGTTTCCTCCCACACTTCAAAAACATACTGTTAGGTTGTTTAGATTGTGAGCCCCATTGGGGAGAGGGACCAATTTGACATGCTTGTGCAGCGCTGCGTAATCTGTGTGCGCTATATAAATAAAGAATTATTATTATTATTATTATTAATCTCAACATACAGACCCACATTCAAAAACTATGGAAACTGCACTAAACGCAGTTTGCCTGTGTAGTGTGTAGAAGGTGCCAGATTAATGAATTGTGTTCTTCGTGAATATGGTGCCTCCCGCACTGCTCCAACAGAGTGCACCAACTTTTTTTTTGGTGCATGTGTAGAGAATGGGACACAATTTTGTTGCAGAAACTTCTTAAATACTTGTCAAGCAGTTGGCAATGAAAAGAATGTGCAAAGTCCGACAGAAAAATGGTGTAGTGGTTTTAATAAATCTAGGCCAAAGTATGATGTTCTAACAAATTCACCTTAAATAGTTTTCCCAGGTTTGAGATGTTGGTACCCATAGGTCATCAATATCAGATTGGAAAGGGTCCAATGCTGGTGATTCCCACAAAACCCCATTAAATGACCATTCAAGAATATAATATCTACAAGCTATTTTGTTACAATTAGGGATCCCAGTGCTCTTCAAGACACTTTTACATGCCCAATACCGTAGATAGGCTATTTTCATATTCAAATAGTTACAGTATTTTCTTATTAAATTTACTGAAATAGATTTTTTTTTTTAATTCTTTAATCGTTTGGTATGTTATACACCCTCCTGTGTATGCCTCAAAATCAAGTTACTAAATCTAAAAAGCTTTCCAATGTTTCCTTGATAACCAATATGGACAGGAATATGTCTTTTTCAACTGTATTAACTATGTAACTACTAGAATTAAAAAAACGTATATATGCTTACCTTGATCTGACTCTCCTTTTCTTAAACAGGGAGTCCCCAGGTTACGTACAAGGAATTTTCTGTAGTTTTGTTCTTAAGTTGAATTTGTATGTAAGTCAGATTTGTATATTGTGTAATTGTAGCCCCTGTCAATTTTTTTTTGGTCTCTGTGAAAATTTAATTTTTAAAATGTTGGATTGTCATGAGAACCAGGAGTAACAATAAAACTTAATTGCGGACACCTGTGATAACTGTTACAGCTGATTATTGTAGCATTGGGCTAAAGTACAGTAAATTACCAACATCCAGAGGTCCGTTTGTAACTAGGGGTCGTCTGTAAGTCGTGTTTTCTTAAATAGGGGACCGCCTGTACATTCCCAAACAGAGCAGAATGGTCATAGATTTCACAATCATGGTGGCCAATGTGTGGGTCCCACCGTCTCCTGCTTTGGCTGGGTATTGAATACAAAGAAAACACGGCCCACAAAACTGGAATGGAATGGAACTGTAAAATCTATTTTTTTTTAAATTTTCTCTGCCCTGGTTTTCCAGTAAACCCGAAAATCTCTTTTAGGACTCCCTAGTGTTAAGGATTTCATCTACTGCAATGATTGACAGTTCTTTGATCGTCTCTATTTCAGTACATCCACAATCTGACACAGGAAAACCATTTTTGCCCCATGACCCAGTGTAGAGGAGACTTGTGTTACTCTCTTAACGGAACCCACATAGTTAACAATCCTAAGGCTCAGTGTGCTCGGCAAAAGACATCCATCAAGCAGTCTACAATATCTGTAATAAATTGTTACGATATATTCTGCAGGTTCTTACAGCAGGGAGAATTTTATTGAATAAAGCTGTGTTTTACTTGGCAGCTTTCCACGACCCCCTGCCGCTAACAAAACTACTATTTCTTGTTTGAAGTGTTTGCAGACGATGATCATACCAGGCAAAGATAGTGACCAGCGAACATTTACTGCATTTATCTACAAATTATTATTTTCGCCAAGCACCTACACTACACACCTTGCCTAATCTTTAAATTATAAGAAAACACTAGGAGCGTGTTTTAAGACTCCAAAGCTTAAGATACATTAGAGGTTTAAAGCCTTCTGATGTCAAAGTCTGTGAGTGACCTCCAGCACACCAGGACTGATATCTCTGCTTTCTTCTTCATCATAAGTGCAGCTGTCTTCAAATAAACCTCCCGAGCTCATTAATGCCCATCCATCCCTTTGTGGTAAATAAGCAAAGCCCAAGCTGTACTTTGTAATTCTCCGCTGTTGTGTGCCGAAGAGAAAATTAGATTTTCACTTTATTTTCTACAAACAAATTCAATTACCGTGTCACTTCAGCATGGGTGATTATAAAATTGTGCTAATCCAGTATATACTGTATATTCCAGCGCCTAATTAAAAAAATATCATGTTTGAAACATTATCTCATTTCTTGAAAATAACAAAATGCACTTCATTCTCAATGTTGCCTTTAATCTCCCCGAGTACAAGGTGGTTTGGCGCATAAGGCGCGGTTAATTAAAAAAAAAAAAAAGAAAAAAACCCCCCTAGAAATAATGAAGACGTATTTAAAGGTAAAATGAAGAGTTGAGAGCGAGAATCAGCGAGTCCCACTTCAATTTGTTTGGCGTTAATAAAATATGCATTGTTTTCTTTCTTAGGAACTTATTAGTGACAACACATTCTCTGCTAAGCTTTGTCTCTTTGGAGATGAAGCTTTTGTTTAGTCCTCACTATTGGTGTTTTGTGCCATTGTCGAGTCTGTCAGATTAGATGAGCTTGTGTGTTTAGGGGTGCAAAAATGTGCTGCCACACCTGCTGTGCAAAGCTGTGAATTCACAACTCCAAGGAGTATTTAAATGTGAGGAGCTGGAGGCTCTTTTGTTGTAATTGAACTGTCGGTGATGGCATGTCTCAAGTGTCACAAGTGTCCGGCGTTATTAGATCACAATAATTGCTCCAAAATGGCCTCCTATTAGGAAAATGTTATGCAGTTATATAGAAAAGAACAGCATAAAGAATCACTGAGATACTAGATAGATAGATAGATAGATAGATAGATAGATAGATAGATAGATAGATAGATAAAAACAACAAAAATCCATAGGAGCACAGTGTCAAGGACTCATTTAATGGGAGGAGGGGGAACAGGCGGTGCAAACAAAGGTCCACAGTCCAGGTAAAATGGGCTTAAATGGTATCCAGAAGGTAAAAAATGAAGCCGCACTCCAGAACCAATAAGTGAAATGAGGGTGAAGTTTATTCGCAGACATGATAGATAGATAGATAGATAGATAGATAGATAGATAGATAGGCAGGTATGAACCATGTTCACCTTATCAATCCCATTTGATCAGTGCACAAACACATTGGGGCAGATTCATTATGCCTTCTCCGACAGTTTCCTGGTATTAGGTCCGAACTGGTATAGATGCGTCTTATCTCCACCTTAGTGTCCTTGTTCTAATTGTTTTCTTTAATTGTGCTATTTTAGATGTATGTTTCTAAAAAAAATCTTTGTACACCGTATCTTTATCTAATAAATCTGATTGAACCATAAGAGGTCAGAGCCTCTGGTGTGTAAGGGGGGAATATACCAATTTGACAATTTTTTTTTATTTAAAAAGTGACAATAACTCCTAAAAAAGGTTTTATTATATTTTTATGGCCATCCTGTATATTTTAACCTAGTACGGTATATTTTGAGTATAGTATATTCTGAGTGGTCACAACATGGTGAGTTGGTGAGGCGTATATATTATTTAGGAGCACAGTGTTGTTTTGCAGGACCCTATTTTAGCTGCACAGTGAGGATTACAATTTGCTTAATGGGTCTGGGCACTCACATTCAGTTTCATTAATCTGCCATATATAAACATTTCTTCAATTGGATGTTATTAAAAAAATGTTCTTGTGTGAAAATAATTTCTCATAAATGTAGTCATGTTGTCCATTAGAAACCAGATAGCTTCCTCGGATACAGCCACCTATGCTGGAGTGATTGCACAAAGAAACAAAAAGTTTTTTGTATATGAAATGTCCAGGAGTTACTGCATGTCCCACAACCGTCCTGTTGTAATGATTGCTGAATGCAGGTGGTCCGGCAGGACTCTATAGCGCATGTCTGGCCACAGCTGCCACAGTGTGAGGTGGTCGTATCTGAGGAAGCTATCTGGTTTCTAAGGGACAACATGGCTACATTTATGAGAAATTATCTTCACACAGGAACATTTTTTTTATCAACATCCAATTGAAGAAATGTTTACATATGGCAAATGAATTTAATTAATCGTAAATGCTCAGATGGGAATACCCCTTTAAGACATTTTGGTAAAAAATTCAACAGGCAGGGAAAAACCTGTGAGCTATTAGTTGCCCTTACTGCCTGTGTCTAATTAGTCCTGTAGTCAACAAATTCGGGTATATGAGACAACCCTCATCATGTATACTGTCAGTCACAGAGTGTCAGTGAGTGAAGTCTTCCAAATAAGACCCGTTGATGTTGTATGAGTTATTTTTTATTAGTTATCAGTTGTCAGCAAGGGTGTAGGCCTTTTTTTAAGGTTTGACTGGTAAATGTGTTGGACATACAGTAATAAAGTAAGGGGTTAGAGATAGCAGGCTGGATCTATGTGTTTAAACACTTAAAAATGAAAATGATAGGGGTCCACAATCTCTGTACTGTCCAGTGCCAATGGTAGTCTTAACAATAATTTTAACCATAAGTGGCATTATTTTAAATTTAATGGAACATATTTTGAACCAAAAGTCATGCATCTTGTGTTCTACCTAGTGTGAGCTGTGAGGATGTTATCTCAGTCTTGGAACTGTTTGAGATCCATATATAGCATAGGACAGTGATGGCAAACCTTTAAGAGCCCGAGTGCCCAAACTTCAACCAAAAGCCACTTATTTATTGCAAAGTGCCAGCGCAGCAATTTAAGCAGTAATTTATTTCTCCTTGTTGTTTGACAACTTTCAATCGTTCAGCCTCCTAAGGACACCAACGCAGTTGAAAGGAGGAGGGCAAATTCCCCTATCATTGTAGGAAGATTCTGTAGGAAGATTCTTAGAGTCCTGGCTGGTGAACTTCATGCTGGGGTGATGGCCTGGGTGCCCACAGTGAGGGCTCCGAGTGCCGCCTCTGGCACCCGTGCCATAGGTTCGCCACCACTGGTATAGGAGGTGCATGTACACAAAAATTGTTTCGATGGTTTTGTAAGTATTGTCTACTGTGGGCTGTGTGACTATTGGCTACTTTCAGACAAACATGAATATTCAGTTAATGGAAAGACATGTTTCGGGATCTATACCCAAACCGTAGCCATTTATATGTGCCAATACTCAGGAACTTGATCAGCTCCCCCACTTCATTATTTTACAAACGACTTGAAGACATTTAAAAGAGCTAGATGGAAGTTTCTGTGAAAGGTATTAATTGGGCTTTGTCAGCCTGCAGTTATTTTACAGTAACTTAAGGATTGGGTTAGTAGATTTAGAAGAAATTAATGAGGAGCATACGGTCTCAGTTCTATGGCAGTGATACAGGCCTCAGAATGGGGGATTTCGTCTCAAAGAAATTTGGATACAGGTGCAAAAATGACCAGACAAGTTCAAGATATTATATATAGATTTGATTAGCCCGCTCCAGAATTTGAGGGGGAGTGCTCATTTAAGTTTGTTGAGCTTAATCTTTATATAACGGTCTGACTGGTGGAAGATGAACTTCTTCTTGATGATCTTGTGTTTAATGATAGGCCTAAGTACAGCCATAATATTAATTCTGAATGTCAGGTTTCTCCACGGACTGCTAGAGGAATAGAGGGAAATATCCCTTCTGTAGCCTTGTAATGACATGAAGTAAAAGAAGAAAAGTGGCACTTGCCAGTCTGTACAAAAGTCCTTTTTTTGATGAGACAAGTTTTAAAAGTTTAGGCTGTGTGATGAAGGTCATAGACCAGTTCATCAGAACTGCAGAAGCTCAAGTTCATCCCCGCAAAAACTCAATACCAACATGTCTGCAAACAAGTTTTACAATTTTAGAGCTGTTCAATACAGGCCTCAAATTGATATAACTGCAGAGCAGAAGGTCTTTATCCATCCACCCCTGTTCACCTAAATCATTAAGAAATCGACAGCTTCAGCTGCTCATATAACCCATATAACCATTATCTTAAGTACCACCAGATGGATCTGTTGCAGATGAGCCAATGAAAGGCAACACTATTCAAGGAGGCCGTGTTTAGCATGATACAGGTAGCTGAAATGCACACTTTTCTGGACATTTTCAAGATGCAGTTAGGTGGAGGACTAGAGGAACCAATTAACAAACATTGGAGGATGAGGAGACAGAGGAGTAATTGGATGCTGGGAATGCAAAACAACAATGTGGAGGTGGCACTCCTGTCATCTGGCCAGGTAGCTGGAGTTCCTGCTTCTCAAACCCATTTACCCAGTGGGCAGTAAAGTACATGTATTGCCGTTGGCCATAATTATAGCTCCAAACATCAGCACTAGTGTGAACCAGATACCATCAAGCCCCAGGACTGGGCCACCTTCTGAACACATATTTATGAAGAGATGGCACTGCTTTGTAAGAGAAATAATGATAGCTTTCGACTTCGGACAATAGTCTGAAAGGTGTACTTCTTGGAAAGGGAGCAACTTGACCAGATGCATGCTGTTGTATCTGGGCAATCGATTGAATCAATAGATTGCTGCCACCGTTAATAATGAGGAGAAGGAGATGAAGAGTTGGAAGCATAGCTTTCCCTTGCTGAGATTGAAGATAGAGGCCCCGTTTGGGGCACAAATCGTACTTATTTCCAAATTTGCAAACTCGGTTGACTTAACAAAAAGAGAAGGGAATTTTACCACCACCAGTCGTGCGGACCAGTCTGCTACTTCCCTAGCAGTGCTGTTTGCCAACAGGTAGATTTCGGCAGAAATCTGTTTGACTCCAGATATTCTACACTGCTGGCTGATTTGCGTGCTACCACCCTTACACCTGATAATGATGAGGTCATTATGCACAAATGTCTTGTCACTATCACCTTCAGTCTGGTGGCACTGTCAATGAAAACCTGTCTGAAGAACCCACTGGCTGCCTGTCTCTGACCACTCCTCAATTGCAGGATTGGTTGCCAAGACAAAATCAGGTGAGGACACTGGCAGAATTGGCCTGTTGGCCACTACCAAACCCCTCTTCTTCTGTAGCTAGAGGAACACGTTTTCGACTGCTTGTCCCAATAAGGGACATCTCTTTTTTTGGTGCTTTTGCAAACAAGTAAGATTTTAGATGATGTTTATAGTGCTTTTGCACACAGATGATGTAACCCAAAAACTGAAAAAACCCTGCAGGCAAGCAAGGTTTTTACAGTGTTTTGACCTTGTTTGTATGCTGCTGGTCTTAATTCACCGGTGACAGATATAAGTTACCGCTAATGGTTGAACTTAAGGTAAAGACAAACAACTGGGCTGTGTGGTCCCCACCAATGTGCGTAATAGTACATTTTATAGTATAGTATATTTTGAAGTATTTCCAAGTTTTCAGAAAAATGTAAAAAATGTACATTAGAGTGTTTGCCCTTTTGAACCATACTATTGCCAAACAGTCAAAGAATTTACAATCTCATTGGAATTGTTATGGATTACTCTGATAATAAAAATAAAATGCAGACATTGACATGTACTGTACTGCATTGGGCTAAATCCTCCTTATGGAATAACAGATGACATATTATAGAAAACATCCTAAGCATCCCAAAACAAAACATCCCAAGTCTAAATTTGTATTTGTTTATATCGTAACTTTAAATTCCAGCTTTAGGTAGAACGCCCCTGTACAACTGCCCCAGTGCCTAAGTAGTTATAATCCTTTAAGAGATACATTCTGCAATCATAAACAGGATTTAAATCTACACATTGAAGACATAAATTATTACATGTTGTTACAAGAAGCTAGGATTCAGATCATTTCCTCGGCTTTCATTGATCTTCCTTCTGTATAGAATATTCCTATTATCTTTGTAATATTCAGTGATGCACAAATTGATTGTATACTACACAATGGATAAATATTATGTTCAATGCTGATATGAGACGGATGTATCATGGTTCTACTTTGTTACGGCACAGATTGAAAGCTATAGAATGCATATATATGAAAGGTCAATAGCTATATTGACAATCTAAGAGGCCTGCATTACTTTCCAAATGTAAAATGTATTTTAATGAAAACAAGTTACCGCTGAATCCTATTGTTTAGCACAGGAATATTTCAAATTCTATTCTCCATAAATAACAGCTTTCGAGTGGAGTGCACAGTAAAATACTTTTCCAATAGCATATTTCCCAAAGGAAAAACTCATGATGTCTACAAAATACCGAGCTACAATAAAATATACAGAAACTAGTGGTGTCATTTTTATAATGCTGCACAGATCACTGTGGGATTAATAGTTCACAATCTGAATAGGTCTTCCAAGGGACCTTAGACCTAATATACTTCATGAATTCTTATAGTACATGACAGTCCAATGGTAGAGTCTAGAGCCGGAGATTGAACAACTTTATAAAAGAAATCTAACATGTTTATAATACCGGAGACACAAAACCGGATATATAAATCTTGGACAGGCTGAGCTGATACATAACATATTTTACTTTATTTGGAAAGCAACAAATCAAACAAGCTGCTGTAAGAGAATTGAGTTTGGTCTATTTTATGAGTTGAAGCAAAAATTGAAAACATAGTGGTATCATCCATACTATACAATGACATTCCGAGCACCATATACATTGTAGGTGTGTACTGTATAAGGTCTGCAGTGGACGCTAATATTTTATAATATGTTTATGAAAAGACAAAATGCCTAATCTCAAAGGTTAAATATCCCCAAAATATAGAGTCATAGCTAGAGACTCAAAAGACTTGCACCTTCTATTCATGCCCAGTGGCTGTAGCTGGTCCATACCAATCAATAGCATAGCATGGCCCTTTAAAAAATGGCATCTTGGAAAATTATATACACAAGATATCTATCCATATATATATATATATATATATATATATATATATATATATATGTTTGTGGGTGGAGATAATCAAAGTGGAATTTTTGTTGGGGTTCACCGTATACCCTAATTAACATGTTATCTTTTTTTCTACGTTTCAGTAAAAATAGGTTCATACTAGAGATGAGTGAGTATACTCTTCCGAGTATACTGCTCGGTCGAGTATTAGCATACTCGGACCGGCTCGTTACTCGGACGAGTATCTCGCCGGCTCGAGATTGAGCAGTAAATTAATAAAATAAATTGAATAAAAGTATTTTTATTGTAAAAAAAATTATTACACATGTTTGCAGATGTTTTACTTGTAAGAACACTATTCTTCACTTTGCAGGTGTTCGTGCGTGTCTCCCGCTAAGTTAGGAGATGTGCACGAACATCTGGAATGTGAAGAATAGTGTTCTTTCAATGTTTTCTGCACTTAAATGGTCCTGTGTTCACTGTTTAATGTTTTAATTCTATTCTTCACTTTGCATATGTGCGCGCGTGTCTTCCGATAGTTATCTGCAAAGTGAAGAATACAATTAAAACATTAATATGGTTATATAACCATATAAAGCTGAGCATTTCAGATTACAAAAAAGGGGCTGAGCCTTAAGTAAAAAAAATGGTTGCGTCTTTAAGAGGTTGGAGTGCAAAAATAACCCGAATAGTTAAGTAACAAAGAGCAATAAATCTAAACAAAGATCCAAATAGCATGATATACCTAATAGAGGAAATAACACCTTCAGTGGAGAAATGCTACCCAGCATCCATCCTTACATGTGTTTCAGTCACCTGACCTTGGTGACAAAGGTCATATAACTTAAACACATGTTTTTTGGTAGTGCTTCATGAGAGGCCAGTAAGTATTATTAGAACATTTCAACTGCTCTATATGCAGTTTGCCTAGGTAATGTGCAGGATTCGCCAGATTTAGAATTTCTGGTGAACATTCTTCATGAATCTGGCACTCCCTGCACTGCTCCAACTGTATTTTTTACTGCACCTTTAACATGGGGAATATTTTTTTTTGCATGTTAAATCAAATTAGTCCCGTGAGATACAAATATGACCCGAACCTTTCTAAAAAGAGATCTACCATTTGCTTTTATGTATTATGAACCAAACATACCTTGAGAATGTTGTAGCTACACTGATGCAGAAACATATCTTGTTTAATCCCTGAACTGAGTAGTTTTGCTGAAAAAACAATTATAAAATTATGACAATGTGGCTCTGTCATCCTGTGGCTCCCCCAGTCCTCTCCTCTTACCATAATCATGCACTAATTCAGAGAATGCTGTAATCACTGTGTTGTCCCTGACAGGCAGAAGTAATTAATCGCTGCATCATCCCCAGCTGCTCAGGTTGATATCTGGACAGTTCTGGCAGCTCTTTATGTATGGAAGCCAGTCTGCACCTAACTTTCCCAAGGTCCTGAAATTTATAATTGTATTTTAAGCAAAATCACTCAGTTCAGGGATTAAAAAATATTTGTTTCTGCATCAGTGTGGATACATCATTCTCCAAGTATGTTTGGTTTACAATGCATAAAAACAAATGGTAGATTTATTTTAAATACCGTATATACCGGCGTAGAAGACGACTTTTGAAGACAGAAAAATCTTCTGTCTTCTCTGGGGTCGTCTTATACGCCAGTAATCGTCTTATACGGCGGGTCCCGGTGCATGGAGAGGGCTCACGGGCTGAGCCCTCTCCATAGCCGGTAAGTCTTTGCTGCATATTGCAGCAAAGACTTACCGGTAACACCCGCTGTGTTTGCACAGCGATGGCTGCCGGCAGCCTCAAAAAGCTGCCGGCAGCCTCAAAAAGACATCGGGGCACATACTCACCCTCTGTTGGCCCCGATGTCCGCGCTGTGCTGTCTTCAGTCTTCCGCGCCGTCTTCTTTCTTCTGCTGGGCGCCGCCATGCAGAAGACGGCGTGGAACACTGAAGACGAGCCGCGCAGACATGGGGGGAGCAGCGCAGCACATCGGGGCCACCGGAGGGTGAGTATATAAGTTTATTTTTTTTTTAATGCTGGGCTGGGCTGGGCTGTATACTACCGGGGGCAGTGCTGTATACTACCGGGGGCTGTGCTGTATACTACCGGGGGCAGTGCTGTATACTACCGGGGGCTGTGCTGTATACTACCGGGGGCTGTGCTGTAATGGTAATGTTGTTGTTGTATGCCTTATGTTCATGAGCGACAGTTTTCCTGCTATATACCTGCATGTCATAAGAATTTACATTAAAAAAAGGACCATGTTAAATTCAAATCTGTTTTTTTTTTTTATTTTTACCGGTGTTTTGTATGCGTTGGAAAAGGGGTAGTCTTATACGGCGAATATATCTTAAACTCTATATTTTAAACAGGAAAGTAGGGGGGTCGTCTTATACACCAGGTCGTCTTATACGCCGGAATATACGGTACCTGTGCAAGCAGTTTGCACTAGAAAGAACATGCAAAGTCTGACAGAAAACTGAGTTCTCATGGTTCACTTCAGTTTTCAGTCTAATAAGTGGTCAAGTGGCTGGTTTGCTGATTAAATATACCACAGGACCGGTTAACAAACTCAGATACTCCAAATTCTTCCCCTTCACCTGGAGAAGACATCCCACTCGGAAAAATATCTTTTGTATGATATACTCTATGATGGTTATATTTTCTTGATATCTCCATTGTCTGCACTTCATTGCAATGCTTTTGTACTTCTGTTTTTAGATATTTGGCTTGAGTTCTAGACTATTCTTTGTGTATGTGATTTTGTACCTTAGCTGCAATCTCAGTTGTAACCCACATTGTTGACCACCCTTATTGTGTTTGTTTCTCTTGTTTTGTATCTGCACTTTGGTATAGCGGGGGACTGTCTTCTTGGTTGTCCCATAATGACTAGGATATGCAAGCAGGCAGGGCTTTTGTGGAGGGCTGAAGTTTTGGGCACCCTTAAAAATCTGCCTTCCCTGAGTCTAGTGTCCCCATTACATAACTTTTAGTACAGTTCTCTCCTGTAAAATCAACCAATCCCAACTGAAATTACTTTAATAGTAAGGTGAGGTGGCATTCATTTATAAAAAAAAAAAGGAATAAAAAACCAGTTTTGACCATTACCTGTAGTGTATGCACACACCTTGTCAAATATATCACTGTAAAGAAGGCTACAAAATCTAATAAACTTGACTCATTGGTTTAATATAGAATTCCTATTAGTTTCAATAGAAAAGATTTTTAAAAAAATTATATATATATATATATATATATATATATATATATATATATAT
This sequence comes from Engystomops pustulosus, assembly GCF_040894005.1. NCBI lineage: Eukaryota > Metazoa > Chordata > Amphibia > Anura > Leptodactylidae > Engystomops > Engystomops pustulosus. Next base: position 45,965,611 of record NC_092411.1, on the reverse strand, counting down.
ATATATAACCACATCTTCCTCTGAAGGTGTGATTGGTGTAATTTCACCAATTAGCCCATTTCTACTAGAAGGAAGATTGGATTTCCAGACCTTTTCACAATAAAGTGTTCCATTATACAATTATGTTGTACAATAGCCGTAATATGTGGACTGTACAAAGGGTTGAAGACTTCAATTCTTAGCTATAATGGATCAAGCTACAGTGCAATATAACTGTAGGATTCTATATATATAAATTGTATAAATTTAGTGAAAATATAGGTACTGTACCTGTTCACCTCTGTGATGTAACCAGTATTACTACAGTTGTTAGTTTTGTGAAGAAAAATCTTATTCTGTATATTTATGAAAATTATTCTAGAAATTATTGCATTTTGTAAAATCTTTATCCTCAAGTCGCCAAAGTTGCTTATACAGCCTGCTTGCCCTTGCTTGCATTTAAGTAAGAAATGGTGTTGTAATTACTATCCCCCGTGTGTCTCAGCCCAAGAAAATAATTACTTGACAACTGAATTAATTTGCTTACAGTGACCTCTCCGCGGCTGCACTTGCACAAATGTCACATTTGTGTTTTCCTACGTTACAATCAATACCCACCATTGCTTTGAGATAAAATTATTTTTCAATCGTAAGAGCACACCCTTTATCCTTGCTACAGTCAAACAGTCCGGGTAATTATATACTAATTTAAATTTCTGAATATCTAATTTATCCGATCTCTCTTCCGATGCCCAACCTAAACCGGATTGGTCTTGCGTTATCATAATAATTTTCCGCGGTTTCAGACAACGGGGATTGCTGTTAACAGTACACAAGAGCAGAGGCTTTTATCCCAATCAATAGTCTTTAGCCTTTGAACTCAGGTGACTAAAAGACTCGTCCATCACATTCTGCTCTACCTGACCTCTGTGGCTTTCCGATGCGTACTGCCATTTAAAAGAGAAAGAAATATAGGCACACAAACTATTCGGAGAATTTTTTTTTTTCTGAAATGGCATTCTTTATAGCTATATAGATGTGTGACTGTAATGATGATGTTAAGATGAATTTTCTTGTTTCCTTTCGCTGGGCTTTGTATACCTCAAAGGAGACCCATATGGTGCTCTTTGTCCGTGTCATTACCTCGTTACAGGCTCTGTCTGGCAGCCAAAGGTAGAACACCGCAGCTGTAGACAGCGATACAACTAGAATTGTCTAAGGTCAACAGTGCTGTAATTACTTTAAAATGTCAGCGTACAATAAAATACAACAGTTCATCTGGCAGAAAGCAAATTAGCTTTGACCATAGCGTAATTACCCTTTTCTCAGGACCATTAGAAGAGATCAAATCTCCACATTCACTGTTTGAGGAAAGGCCATCAGAGTACACTCTACCTGACAAGGATGCACATTTGCCATTTTAAGATGTAATTAATTGTCCCTATAATAGAAATTTTTATATTTGACTCTGGAATAGAAATGTGTAATAACCTCTCTGCCTATACTATTAACCCCATGAACACTGGAAGAAAAGGATTTTTTTCACAGCAGGAAGTCTATGTCAATTGGGGGGGTGGCAAATAAAAACATGTCAATGGCCATTCCTCGGGAAGATTCTAGTTGTCGGTTATGGTTTATAGACAGTTTTTGGCTATCCAAAAAGAAAAATGAAGATATGATATAACATCTCCATTTAATTCAACATTAGAGACAGTTATCTTATTTATGTCACTTTTATAAATGTTATGACCTATATATAAAATCTACCCTTGCCCATAGCTATAAAAGTGCGGATGGGAATGCCTTTTAGTACAACTACTTCTTATTAAGCTTATTGGAAATAAATCTCTAAATGAAGGATCAACTACAGAACTAATTCAATTTTTTTTCGGAAGTTAATTTTAGAATTTTTTTTTTGTTTAAAGCTATGAGATGTTGGAATGTTGATGAAATTGTTCTGAGGTTACTCTCAAAATGTAGATAACTTTCATTAACTTTCATTAACTTCCTTTCATTAACATTTTTTTAGTTCTATGACAATGTGGGCAATCTATAAAATATGCAAATAAGTTTTCCAGGATGCGTTAAGGAAAACATTGGGGCTTATTTACTAAGGGTCCCACAGGCCTGATTTTCATTGGATTTTCTGACTTTTCAAGGGTCTCTCCCCACGCGATCGGATTTTTCCGCAGCAGCAGCGGCTTTCATGCTACAGAAATCGGGGGGAGTGTCAGTCGGACGTTCTGACATTTTCGGACTCAGAGCGGGATTTAACATTTAAATTTGTATCACAAGCCATGCACTTACATGCACCAGGTGAACTTGGGTGGACCTGGTGAAGCGACACATGCAGGATATCAGGTGCATGATCTTAGTGAATCGTGGTAGATGTGCATTCTGGCGGACATTCAGGAATCCTAATGATATTATGCAAATTAAAACTAACTCAGCTGTAGATATTGCTGTTTTAATGTGTTTGCATCTCTTCAGTACAGTGTAGGGAGCTGGTTTAGCTAAGTAAGAGGCTTTTCACCAGGGTCAGGAAGTAATAGTTTTGCTAAGACTTTGCATTAATGGCTGTAAGTCTCTACATGCCTGCAAGGCAGCCTTAATCTGCATAGTCTCCATAAGCAGAGCTCTTACTTTCCAATTCTAGTCAAAAGCCTCTCACACAGCTAAACCAGTTCCCTACACTGTTCTGTAGATATGCAACCACATCAAACCAGTGGGGCAGATTTACTTACCCGGTCGCGATCCAGCGGCGCATTCTCTGCGGTGGATTCGGGTCCGGCCGGGATTCACTAAGGTAGTTCCTCCACCGTCCACCAGGTGGCGCTGCTGCGCTGAAGTCCCCCGGAGGCGCACTGGAATGCCCTGAAATTCACCGGCCTATACCTGGTGAAAGTAAGTGTAATTTTCGCGACACATTTTTTGTTTTAAATGCGGCGGTTTTCCGAATCCGCCGGGATTTCGTTCGGCCACGCCCCCCCGAATTCCGTTGCGTGCATGCCGGCGCCGATGCGCCACAATCCGATTGCGTGCGCCAAAATCCCGGGGCAATTCCGGGAAAATCGTCGCAAATCGGAAATATTTGGGTAACACGCCGGGACAACGCGAATCGGGCCCTTAGTAAATGACCCCCAGTGTCTTCTACAGTTGGGAATCTGTTCCTCCTGGAATAGATACACTAGTTTAGCCTCAATTCTGCAACATGTCATTAGGCTTCCTGGAAGTCATGCTCTATGTTAAGGGGGCTGCCTTACAAGGTAAATAAGAGGCATTTTATTATTTCTCCCATCCTGAAAAATGCATTTGCATATTCCCCAGCGTTAATTGATAGACAGACTTATGTTGTTAAAGGGGTTGTCCACTTTTAGCAAATAATTGATATTGTTTGTGTAATGAAACGTTATACAATTTTCCAAAATACTTTCTGTATTAATTCCTCGCGGTTTTCTAGATCTCTGCTTGCTGTCATTCTATAGAAAGAATGTATGTTAACTTATACTGGATAGAAATGGTCATGTAATGGACACACAGGTGCACAAGCTGGTACTAACACACGACTCTGATTACTCTCTGTGATAACCAGCAAGTGCACCTCTTTGACATCACAAGACAATGAACAGATTTCTATTCAAGGTTAGTCCAATTTTAGTAACCAAACTGCAGTACCAAACCCAGTCACTTCAAAATGTACCAAAATGTGCCTGGTAAATGTTAAAGACTCAAAGAATTTTAGCTGGATGACCCTTCAACCAGAATTTCAAATGGACCTTCAAGTGTAACCGTAATTTGAAATCAATTTTGTGTACAGGAGAAAGTGGTGAACATTTTTCTAATATACTTCATTAACAAATTCTGCTTAGTTTACACTCACAGCTGTGTAACAAACAGGAGAGGAGAGGGAGACCCATCTGTAAACCTGTAGACAGATTTGCCGTAGCAACATAGAAGTAACATTGTAACAAAGGGGCGCATTGCAGCATCTTCCACAAATGACGCAGAATTTCTTAATGAAGTAAGACATTCCCTACATACAATATGAAAAAACATCTAAAATGACTGTTACTCTTTCACTCATCTGCTATTAAATGTCTATGCAGAACATCGTGAAAGCAGAAAAAAGAGGTGGTAGGAAGGTTGTTGATCTTTCACCTAACAGACTGCATATCGGCACATATATCACCATCCTGTTCTGCAAGCCAATAAGCATCTAAAAGAACCAATCCAAGTGTTGGACCTTGTTGACTACATAGCATAAAAAAATCAAAATGCTATAAAGGCGCCATATTCAGAACGCTTGTGGTTTCATCAAGTGACACTTTTTTCTTCTTGTACCTTTGCCTTATTTTTATTTTGCCATCATTCCTTTGGCAGTAAATGTGAGGGGGCTGTATAAGGGAATTTTTAAATGTTTGTATGTATTCATTGCCTGGTGTATGTACCATACACTTTTGATGTAATAAAGATTAATTGTTTTTGTTCTATGACACATATTTTTTAATATTATTGTAACAGGATACTTGTCTTGCAATAAGGTTGTAATATAAACAATGAAACGTATTTTATGGCCTTAAGACAAAAATCCTTTGGCAGCACAGTTCCAGCATTTTTATTCATTTTTATGATATCTGAAGGATAGGCGGTCAACATCAAAGGAAAAGGAAACCTACCATGAGGAATCTACTACCAGAAGTGGATCTGATGGCGGATTCCTCTGCCCTAATCTGTAATTTAATAATCCTGGAACCTAATCCAACTTGTTAAAAAACTATATTTTAGTAATATGTAAATTAACTGCAGAGGCTACTGGGGTGTGTACAAGCCTGGCTGTGAGAGAATAGGAAGGCAAACAAGGGAAGACCAGACAGCGCTCATAGAGTAGTATTGTTTGGATAAACAATTGATATTTGTTGAAAAGGATGGTAGGTGAGAGGCTCACCGGATGTGGTTGTGCTGGATTAGGCACAACACTATTTGATGTTTTGGACCGGTGAGGAATGTCAGAGGTGCTGCCTTTGGACAGTAGTTATCCGGACGCGGTTGCCAGGACGGTCAGGATCTCAGATGCGGACAAACAGGATGCAAATGTTGCCTTAACATCACTAATAAATCAAGGTCATTCAAAAGCAACACCACCAACGAGAGCTTCTCAATAAAAAGCTTCATGAACTGTTCCTCGACATACGTAATCTATCTATTGGAGTGCCCATGCGGCCTCCAATATGTTGGCCGAACCATCCAACAACTCAAATCTTGCATGAATAGCCATAGAAGCAACACTGTAAACGGCTACACTAAACACAGCATCTCGAGACACGGGCTCACTCACCACCAAAAGGACTTCACCGCATACTCTATAACACCCATTGAATACGTCCCAGAAGGAAATGATCGCTTCAAGAAACTCTGTCAAAGAGAGATGTTCTGGATTTTTAAAATGAACTGCATGACCCCTCATGGCCTCAATGAAACTCTAGAGAACCCTTTCTAGACGTCCTTAACTCTCTTTATGCAATTGAATTTAACGCCCCATTTCATCCCTTCCACCCCCCTTGTATTACATCCCCTCCACCTCTTACTGGATCTATTATTACTATACCATAATTCATTTCCCATCAACTCAAATACCCTCCCCCCTCTCCTTCCCAGCACACAACCCCTCCCCATATTCATAGTTTACACCCCACTTTTAATACATCGATCTACCCCTTTAGATCGGCGTCTCATCCAATGTTCTGGCGCACCACGCGTGCGCCAGACAATTCTGTCGCCACTCTCAGCGGCATCCAGATCTCACGCGCATGCGCCACTCTCGTATGTCGCCGCTCACCTCGGCAGACATTACATTGGTTATTAAACACAAGGCGCATACGCCACCAGCACACTCTGGCGCGAACCCGTCCCCTCTACTCTCGTATTTAACCTCAATCACAAGAACTCCTAGTATAACCGCTGCAACAGATGTCCAACCCCCTGCGCGGCAGGTAAGAATTAATCATATCCTATTCTCAATAGTTTAAACTAACCTCACTGTACTCTGCTAGTATTGTGCAACTGCGTTTTAGTCTGCCAGTCTTGTTAATTTTATATTTTATAATTTTACATTTAATTGTGAGTTCTCTTTATGAACTATTCATTTAGATCATTCATATTCAAATATCTAAATGCTTTATTATTATTTTATCTGATGAAGTGTTTACTGTCCAATTAATTAATTATTTATTTGTGTATTCATCTATCCATTTATTTAATCTTTTTTGATCATATCTACTTTATCTAATCAATTATTATTGTCTACCCATGTATCCATGAATTATTATACACACCACCTGTATTCTATAACACTAATGTCTAACATAATTTGTTTATTTGTACATATTTACTTCATGTTACCTTGTCTACCTCTCATTTACTGCTGATATATGTGTTTTCATCTCTAAAACACTACTACTACTTCTCTCTGATTAGCATCATTCTCCTGGATCTTACTACTCCTGCTTTTATCATTTCCACAATTTTTTATCTATCTATTTATACGTAGCCTTTTTTATATACCCTGTTTTTAGTCTCTTATCACTTGAGAAAGGAGTTCCTAATACTCCGAAACGCGTTGTGTTCCGAGACCAGTAATAAACGATCCTCTTAACTTTACCCGACGAGTCATCCTAAATCATTGTGTGCGCCACATTTGACAGTACCCTATTCACCTCTACAAGCCTGGCTGGGCAGTGGGAGCTAAGGCTACTCCACACCCCAGTAGCCTCTGCAGGTAATTTACATATTACTTAAATAAAGTTTTTAACAAGTTAGGTTATGTTCGAGGGTTTTTAAATTACAGTTTAGTGCAGAGACAGAGGGGAGGAATCTATCATCAATTCTACTTCTGATAGTAGATTCCTCAAGGTAGGTTTCCTTTAAGCTTTTACCCCACTGAAATACCAGCCTTCATGTAGGCTTGACAGCTATCTTTCTAATATTGCAGCCTGTATGTAAAATCTCTGCCTATACTATTCAGTAAGCTGAAAAGAGCAAATGAGAGCCTAAGAAGAGTTAGGGGGAGCATCACAAAGTATCATATTAAAGTTAAAGGACACCTGTCATCAGGTCTCTGCCACTCGTCCTGTCACCTATACCTGTTGGAGCAGCTCACAAGGATCCCATCCCAGCCTTTATCTAGTAATTTCATACATTAATCATTGTAAAATCATCTATTCTTTATCATGTAAATGAGGCTGGTCACATGGTCAGAGGCAGTGATGTCACCCCTGTTCCCCCTCCCCTCTCCTCCCCCTGCTCATGTCTGTGTGTAATGTATAGTAAAGCATGGCTAGTGTGTGTGTTGTATCTGCTGACATGCTGCCCCCTCCTAATATACAGAGACACAGACATCAGCTACACATGAATCTGACATGTTCTGCTATAACATGGCTGCAGCCTGGAGCTGCTGTATCTCTCCTATACACACACACATGCACACACAGGCTGCAGGGGGCGTGGCCACCAGCACCAGGAAGCACATCATTATACAGCCTCACATCATTATACAGGCTGTCAGTCAAGCACTGGGGGTGTGGCTGTGCCTCCCACTCATGAATAGAGTGGACAGCTTGAATATGCTAATGCTTCATTGGACATTTCACAGGTCATTTGCATACAGCTTTAGGACCTCATTGCTTAAGTTTGCAGGAATGTAGAGGGACAATGAAGGGATAGAGGCAATGCTCTCTAATGGCAGTTTATGAAAATATATTTAGTTTAGGGGGGTTATTTTGCATGACGGGTTCTCTTTAACATTTATTCTTTCAAATCTGCCTGCCATTCTGTTAGCTACAGAATTTGAGATATAAACAGTCAAAGAAAAATAGGGCAGGAATTTTGTCCTTAACTCTTGTTCTATAGCTTCTTGTCTTTAATATGATATCAAAAGCATGGTAATAAGTACTATAGAGCCCAAGATAGCGACTTGTGAAGTGACACTCCTCCTCCATTCTTTAAAAAGTGACTTATCTCAGGCAAAAAGTGACTTTTCTTGGTTCATTTGCCTAGTAGGAATGGCATTTTTCAACATAAAAGGTAATTCTAAAACCAGACCATAAGCGTCAATAGTGTCCCATTAGATGACATTTTTAATAGAGATGAGCGAGCACTAAAATGCTCGGGTGCTCGTTACTCGAGCCGAACATTTCCAGATGTTCGAGTGCTCGTTTCGAGTAACGAGCCCCATTGAAGTCAATGGGAGACCCGAGCATTTTTCAAAGGGACCATGGTTCGGGAATAAAATGTGTTATTTAATTGAAAAAGAATGTCTTCTGATAAGTTAGCAGATGTATGCAAACATCTGCAATCTATTCTTCACTGTTCCGTGCGTATATTATCTCCCGACAAGTTAGCAGATGTGAAGAACAGTGAAGAATAGAATAAAAACAGTGAACACAGGATGATTTAAGTGAAAAACGCAGTGAAGAATAGATTGCAGATGTTCGGCACATCTGCTTACTTGTCGGGAGATACGCTGTCTCCGTGCCCCGCTGTCTCCATGCCCCGCTGTCTCCGTGCCCCGCTGTCTCCGTGCCCCACTGTCTCCGTGCCCCGCTGTCTCTGTGCCCCGCTGTCTCCGTGCCCAGCTGTTTCCGTGCCCAGCTCTCTCCGTGCCCCGCTCTCTCCGTGCCCCGCTCTCTCCGTGCCCCGCTCTCTCCGTGCCCCGCTCTCTCCGTGCCCCGCTCTCTCCGTGCCCCGCTGTCTCTGTGCCCCGCTGTCTCTGTGCCCCGCTGTCTCTGTGCCCCGCTGTCTCCGTGCCCCGATGTCTCCGTGCCCCGATGTCTCCGTGCTGCTCCGTGCCGCTACCTGATGTCTCCGTGCTGCCGCTGCCCCATGTCTCCGTGCTGCCGCTGCCCCATGTCTTCGTGCTGCCGCTGCCCCATGTCTTCGTGCTGCCGCTGCCCCATGTCTCCGTGCTGCCGCTGCCCCATGTCTTCGTGCTGCCGCTGCCCCATGTCTTCGTGCTGCTCCCCGGTGTCTCTGTGCTGCTCCCCGGTGTCTCTGTGCTGCTCCTCGTTGTCTCTGTCCTGCTCACCGTGTTCTGCAATGTCTTCTTCACACATATATATTGTTCTTCACATACTATTTTGTTCGCACGGTTCCGCGCGTATCTCCCGACAAGTAAGCAGATGTGCCGAACATCTGTAATCTATTCTTCACTGTGTTCTTTACTGTGTTTTTCACTTAAATGATCCTGTGTTCACTGTGTTCACTGTTTTTATTCTATTCTTCATTGTTCTTCACTGTGTTTTTTTAATTAAATGCTCGATCTCGAGCAGGGGAAATACTCGTCCGAGCAACGAGCCGTCTCGAGTACCTTAATGCTCGAACGAGCATCAAGCTCGGACGAGCATGTTCGCTCATCTCTAATTTTTAACTTTGAGGGGGAAAGTTGACAATGTGGGGGTCATTTACTAAGGGCCCGAATTGCGTTTTACTGGCGAGATACGCAAATTCTTCCGTTTTGCGCCGATTTTCCCTGTATTGCCCCTGGATTTTGGTGCACACGATCGGATTGTGGCGCATCGGCGCTGGCATGCAGGCGACGGAAATCGGGGGCATGGCCGAACGAAAACCCGACGGATTCGGAAAAACCACCGCATTTAAAAAAAAAAGTGTCGCGGGACACGCGCTTACCTTCACCAAGTATAGGATCGTGAACTCCGGCGGGCCTCGAGGAACTTCAGCGCAGCAGCGACACCTGGTGGACGTCGGAGGAACTGCCTTAGTGAATCGCCGGAATACCCGAATCCACCGCAGAGAACGCGCTGCTGGATCGCGAATGGACCGGGAAAGTAAATCTGCCCCTGTGTTTCAAAAGAAAACAATTAGGAAAACCACGGCCTAAAATGTACATATTGTACATATTAAGCAGGATTAATATGAAATAAGCATATAAGCTAATTGTCGGGTTACCTCTATTAATTGCATGGATGATACATTGTTCAATCAATCCTGTTGTACTACTAGAGGATGTGTCCATCTTGCGCAAAAATAAAGCTTAATGTTTTACATTGGACTTCAAGCAGACACATTATATCGGTCTCTTCTAGATTGAGTTGGCTGCTAACTGTGCGAATTTCACAGTTCATTGAGAATTATAAAACAGCTTTTTTTTTTTTTTTACAAATCTTGCTGACACAGAGAGAAATTAAGGAATAAAGACGTATAAACAAAGTGATTACATTGGGATCGCGCAAGAATATTGTCCTCAAGTTCACTGACATCTTGCAATTGGAAATGACTTTTAATGTATTTTCTTGCTTAAAGCTGAATATTCTCATGAAGATTATTATACATAGTATACATTTGAATGATATACATGATATGCGATGTTATTTGGTTGTTTACCATATTACTGTCAATAAATGGATAATAGATGGTTATAAAACTAAGCCCAGTGCAAGTAGTTATTGGCCAGGGAACACGGAGAGCAGATATTCTGCAGAAAAAGTAGATTTTTGAGTGCCTATAGTCTTATTGTACTAGAAAGTGTGTCTAATAAAACATTGGAATTATTTTCATTACCTTTAATTCACCTGTTTTATGGCGTATTCAAGGATTCTGTCATTTATTTCCTTTTATTTGTTTCATATTCACAATGTAGATGCTCCCACAAATCTTCTCCTGTTGACCACGGCCCACCATCATTTTGTGCCCCAGAACATATTTTCAACCTCTTTCCAGTTAAGTCTATTTTACATTCAATTTGCATCAGTCAATTATAATGCAGCTGCAATAAAGTGCATGATGGGGCAGTTTCCTAAAGAGAATACTAGTAATTGTATTACATGTAAAGTTGGGCCCCACGATACAGGTGTTGACTTGAAGTCTAGAAGCTGATTCTGAATAACGTAGAGAAGGAACTGTACAGAAAATAATACAGATGTTTTTCTTATTGGATGGATCTTTGAGTCAGTGGGGCAGATTTATCAAGCAGTCTGAAAGTCAGAATATTTCCAGTTGCCCATGGCAACCAATCACAGCTCAGCTTTCATTTCACCAGTGCTCATGAATATTTTAAAGGGGAGCTGTGATTGGTTGCCATGGGCAATTGGAAATATTCTGACTTTCAGACTGCTTGATAAATCTGCCCCAATGTTTTTGATATTGACAATTTATGGTTTACAGTGGCCCAGGATAGGCTAATGTGTGCAGCTCATAACCTGAGGCTATTATAACTTGAGGAACTGATGTATATAAAAATATAGAACTTATTTACATCTCATTCTTCCCTCAAGAACAAAAGTCAATTGTCCAAACCTCATAATTGTATACTGCGACTGGTCAGCTACTGGAAATTATACAACTACTAACCTTTCGTAAACTTGCTCTGGCCTTGCAGTGATTTCTATAAATTTTCCTCAAGCTCTTGTTTTGGATAAGGCAAAGAAGAACATAATATCCAGTCAATGAGCTGGAAAAGTGGAATGAAGTACAGGCAGTCCCCGGGTTACATACAAGATAGGGTCTGTAGGTTTGTTCTTAAGTTGAATTTGTATGTAAGTCGGAACTGTATATTTTATCATTGTAATCCCAGCCAGAACTTTTTTAGTCTCTGTGACAATTGGATTTTAAAAATGTTGGGTTGTCATAAGAACCAGGATTAACACTAAATCTTCATTACAGACACCTGTGATAACTGTTATAGCTGTATATTGTAGCCTAGGACTAAAGTACAGTAAATTACTAATATCCAGAGGTCCGTTTGTAACTAGGGGTCGTATGTAAGTCGAGTGTTCTTAAGTAGGGGACCGCCTGTATATATTTTATTGGCAGATATATCTCTTGATGTGTATTCAGCAGAGGTCCAATTAACTTGATGCATGACATGACCTAATGACCAAAAATAGAAATGAATATTATGTGCATGGAAGAAATGTATGGAGGGGGGACAGATGAGCTTATGATCATGGTGGAAGCCAATATCAGCTACCTACATATCTAGTCATGAAGTATTCACTGATTTGTCATTTTACTTGTATGTGCAATTTTTATGATCTGTGATACTGCAGAAACTTGTGATTGCCATTAAAGTTGGAGCAAGTCACAAATGCGCCGTACAGCTTGAAGGAAAGTACAATAACGTGACCACATCATAATGGCGCACCATGACTTGTTTATTATCCGATAGTGACCTTTACCTGAACTGTAAATATAAGCCTACTTAGTCATTTTGTAACACAAAGCGGAATGCGGAGGGGTTCACCAAAAGGTCAATCTCGACGCATCTTGTTTGAAGTTCATCAATATAACTTGCTTATCAAAAAGAAGCCAGAAAGAGATTATGTGCAGTGGCTCAGTGGTTAAGACCACTGATTATAGAATGACAGCTATCTCGGCATCCACTTCTGACCTTTACTGTACCGATTTACACTGAATTAAGACTTCAAAAATTAGATTGCATGCCTTTCAGTCGAGAGATAATTTAGGAAAAATGTGATGCAATGTATAAGTATTATATTTGTAATTGAAAATTCTATAGGATGTTAGCATTAGGATTTATTTTATTAATATGCAAAGACCTTTCCTGTACAGTCTGGGGTGTTTCATATTTAGATCTCATGAGAAAGTAGAAGAATTAGCTCATATTTACCTTGTTAGGCAATTCACTGTATAATTAATAGTGTAACCTTTGTACATGGAATATTAATTTTTTATTTTTTAGAAAGGATGTTTAGTGATTTTGCACCCAGAGCTGCAAAGAAATAATAATTGTGACTAGAGATGAGCGAACATGCTCGTCCGAGCTTGATGCTCGGTCGAGCATTAGGGTACTCGAAACTGCTCGTTGCTCGGACGAATACTTCGCCCGCTCGAGAAAATGGCAGCTCCCGCCGTTTTGCTTTTTGGCGGCCAGAAACAGAGCCAATCACAAGCCAGGAGACTCTGCACTCCACCCAGCATGACGTGGTACCCTTACACGTCGATAGCAGTGGTTGGCTGGCCAGATCAGGTGACCCTGGGATAGACTAGCCGCTGCCCGCGCTGCTCGGATCATTCTGTGTCTGGATGCCGCTAGGGAGAGAGCTGCTGCTGGTCAGGGAAAGCGTTAGGGTGTTCTATTAGCTTACTGTTAGGCAGGAGTGATTCTCAAAGAACCCAACAGCCCTTCTTAGGGCTACAATAACGTTCTACTTTTTTTATTTTAATTTGCATCTAGTACCATTTTGTGAGGAATTAGCAGGGGGACTTGCTACCGTTGTGTTTAGCTCTTAGTGGCACACATATCCATAGCAAAGACCGAAGTGGGAAAATTTAGTAGGGGTTGGATTTCAATTAGGCACTAACTCAGTGTCATCTCATCTGGCATAGTAGTGTGCTTTGATACTTGGCTAGAAAATAGCCATAGGAGAATACAAAGAGCTTACTTACGCATACAGTAGCGTTCTATATATTTGATTTCTGGTTGATCTGCTGGTGGCTGTACTTTCTGCAGTGCATGTACTAGCCAATTCTGAGCAATTTGTAGTGAGACTTGCGACCGCTGTGTTCTGCGCTTAGTGACGCACATATCCATAGCAAAGACCGAAGTGGGAAAATTTAGTAGGGGTTGGATTTCAATTAGGCACTAACTCAGTGTCATCTCATCTGGCATAGTAGTGTGCTTTGATACTTGGCTAGAAAATAGCCATAGGAGAATACAAAGAGCTTACTTACGCATACAGTAGCGTTCTATATATTTGATTTCTGGTTGATCTGCTGGTGGCTGTACTTTCTGCAGTGCATGTACTAGCCAATTCTGAGCAATTTGTAGTGAGACTTGCGACCGCTGTGTTCTGCGCTTAGTGACGCACATATCCATAGCAAAGACCGAAGTGGGAAAATTTAGTAGGGGTTGGATTTCAATTAGGCACTAACTCAGTGTCATCTCATCTGGCATAGTAGTGTGCTTTGATACTTGGCTAGAAAATAGCCATAGGAGAATACAAAGAGCTTACTTACGCATACAGTAGCGTTCTATATATTTGATTTCTGGTTGATCTGCTGGTGGCTGTACTTTCTGCAGTGCATGTACTAGCCAATTCTGAGCAATTTGTAGTGAGACTTGCGACCGCTGTGTTCTGCGCTTAGTGACGCACATATCCATAGCAAAGACCGAAGTGGGAAAATTTAGTAGGGGTTGGATTTCAATTAGGCACTAACTCAGTGTCATCTCATCTGGCATAGTAGTGTGCTTTGATACTTGGCTAGAAAATAGCCATAGGAGAATACAAAGAGCTTACTTACGCATACAGTAGCGTTCTATATATTTGATTTCTGGTTGATCTGCTGGTGGCTGTACTTTCTGCAGTGCATGTACTAGCCTATTCTGAGCAATTTGTAGTGAGACTTGCGACCGCTGTGTTCTGCGCTTAGTGACGCACATATCCATAGCAAAGACCGAAGTGGGAAAATTTAGTAGGGGTTGGATTTCAATTAGGCACTAACTCAGTGTCATCTCATCTGGCATAGTAGTGTGCTTTGATACTTGGCTAGAAAATAGCCATAGGAGAATACAAAGAGCTTACTTACGCATACAGTAGCGTTCTATATATTTGATTTCTGGTTGATCTGCTGGTGGCTGTACTTTCTGCAGTGCATGTACTAGCCAATTCTGAGCAATTTGTAGTGAGACTTGCGACCGCTGTGTTCTGCGCTTAGTGACGCACATATCCATAGCAAAGACCGAAGTGGGAAAATTTAGTAGGGGTTGGATTTCAATTAGGCACTAACTCAGTGTCATCTCATCTGGCATAGTAGTGTGCTTTGATACTTGGCTAGAAAATAGCCATAGGAGAATACAAAGAGCTTACTTACGCATACAGTAGCGTTCTATATATTTGATTTCTGGTTGATCTGCTGGTGGCTGTACTTTCTGCAGTGCATGTACTAGCCAATTCTGAGCAATTTGTAGTGAGACTTGCGACCGCTGTGTTCTGCGCTTAGTGACGCACATATCCATAGCAAAGACCGAAGTGGGAAAATTTAGTAGGGGTTGGATTTCAATTAGGCACTAACTCAGTGTCATCTCATCTGGCATAGTAGTGTGCTTTGATACTTGGCTAGAAAATAGCCATAGGAGAATACAAAGAGCTTACTTACGCATACAGTAGCGTTCTATATATTTGATTTCTGGTTGATCTGCTGGTGGCTGTACTTTCTGCAGTGCATGTACTAGCCAATTCTAAGCAATTTGTAGTGAGACTTGCGACCGCTGTGTTCTGCGCTTAGTGACGCACATATCCATAGCAAAGACCGAAGTGGGAAAATTTAGTAGGGGTTGGATTTCAATTAGGCACTAACTCAGTGTCATCTCATCTGGCATAGTAGTGTGCTTTGATACTTGGCTAGAAAATAGCCATAGCAATAGGATAGCATTGTTTGGTTTTAAAAACTCAAAAAAAAACAAAAAACACAAAAAAAAAAAAAAAAACACAAAAAAAAACAAAAAAAAGTAAAAAAAAAAATAAAGTTATAACTCTCATTTTAAAAATGTTTAACCCGAGGGCTAGGGGTAGAGGACGAGGGCGGGGACGTGGGCGTCCAACTACTGCAGGGGTCAGAGGCCGTGGTCCTGGGCGGGGTGAGACACCACCTGCTGATGAGGGAGCAGGGGAACGCCGCAGAGCTACACTCCCTAGGTTCATGTCTGAAGTTACTGGGACTCGTGGTAGAGCACTGTTGAGGCCAGAACAGTGCGAACAGGTGATGTCGTGGATTGCTGACAATGCTTCGAGCAATTTGTCCACCACCAGTCAGTCTTCCACGCAGTCCACCCATGTCACCGAAATCGCCACTCCTCCAGCTCCTGCACCTCAGCCTCCTCCCCCCCAGTCTGCCCCCTCCCAGGAAAATTTGGCATTTGAACCGGCATACTCTGAGGAACTGTTTTCTGGACCCTTCCCACAGTCACAAACCACTTGTCCGGTTGCTGCTGAGCAATTTTCCGATGCCCAGGTTTTCCAACAGTCACAGTCTGTGGGTGATGATGACCTTCTTGACGTAGTGGAAGTGTGTAAAGAGGTGTCCGACGATGAGGAGACACGGTTGTCAGACAGTGGGGAAGTTGTTGTCAGGGCAGGAAGTCCGAGGGGGGAGCAGACTGAGGGATCGGAGGATGATGAGGTGACAGACCCAAGCTGGGTTGAGAGGCCGGGTGAACACAGTGCTTCTGAGACGGAGGAGAGTCCTCGACCAGAACAGGTTGGAAGAGGCAGTGGTGGGGCCAGACGGAGAGGCAGGGCCAGAGCTGGTGCATCAGCGCCAAATGTGTCAACTAGTGAAGCTCCCGTGGCGAGGGCTCCTGCGGCGAGGGCTAGATCTTCAGAAGTCTGGAGGTTCTTTAAGGAAACACCGGATGACCGACGGACTGTGGTGTGCAACATTTGCCAAACCAGGCTCAGCAGGGGTTCCACCACTACTAGCTTAACTACCACCAGTATGCGCAGGCATATGAATGCTAAACACCCCACTCAGTGGCAACAAGCCCGTTCACCTCCGGCCGTGCACACCACTGCTCCTTCCCCTGTGTCAGCTGCTAGTCAGCCCCCTGCCCAGGACCCTGCCACAAAAACCCCATCGTCGCCTCCACGATCCTCCACAGCATCCACCAGCGTTCAGCTCTCCATACCCCAGACGCTGGAGCGGAAACGCAAATATAGTGCAACCCACCCGCACGCCCAAGCCCTTAATGTGCACATCTCCAGATTGCTTAGCCTGGAGATGCTGCCCTATAGGCTAGTAGAGACCGAGGCCTTTCGCAACCTCATGGCGGCGGCCGCCCCTCGGTATTCGGTCCCCAGCCGCCACTACTTTTCCCGATGTGCCGTCCCAGCCCTGCACCAGCACGTGTCAGACAACATCATCCGTGCCCTGACCAACGCCGTTTCTGACAAGGTCCACCTGACCACGGACACGTGGACGAGTGCTGCCGGGCAGGGCCACTATATATCGCTGACGGCACATTGGGTTAACTTGGTGGAGGCTGGGACCGAGTCTGACACTGGGGCTGCTCATATACTGCCGACGCCGAGGATTGCGGGGCCTACCTCGGTCCAGGTGTTTCAGGCCTACTATGCCTCCTCCTCCTCCCACCCCTCCTCCACCTCCTCCTCTGAACTACCATCCGTGGGCACGGCGCCATCAGTCGGTAGCTCTAGGCACAGCAGCAGTGCCGTCGCTAAGCGACAGCAGGCGGTGCTCAAACTGCTGAGCCTAGGCGACAAAAGGCACACCGCCCAAGAGCTATTACAGGGCATCACGGCGCAGACTGATCTGTGGCTGGCACCGCTGAACCTCAAGCCGGGAATGGTTGTGTGTGACAACGGCCGTAACCTGGTGGCGGCTCTGCAACTCGGCAGACTGACACATGTGCCATGCCTGGCCCATGTGTTAAATCTGATAGTTCAGCGTTTCCTCAAGACATACCCCAATCTGTCTGATTTGCTCACGAAGGTGCGCCGCATCTGTGCGCATTTCAGGAAGTCCAGCCCAGATGCTGCCACTCTCAGGGCAGCGCAGCGCCGCCTCCAACTGCCCGCTCACCGACTGTTGTGCGACGTGCCCACGAGGTGGAATTCAACACTGACCATGTTATCCAGAGTTTACCAGCAGCGCAGAGCGATTGTAGACTGCCAGATGTCAACTTCCACCAGAACTGGTAGTCAGGTCAGTCAGCTTCCTCAAGTCTACAATGAGGAGTGGACGTGGATGTCTGATATCTGTCAGGTGCTGAGTAACTTTGAGGAGTCAACACAGATGGTCAGTGGCGATGCCGCCATCATCAGCCTCACCATCCCGCTGCTTGGCCTGTTGAAAAACTCTCTGGTCAGCATGAAGTCGGAAGCTTTGCGCTCGTCACAAGAGACAGGGGAAAAATATTCCCTTGTTGATAGCCAAAGCACCCTCAGGTCTGTTTCTCAGCGCATATCGGAGGAGGTGGAGGTGGAGGAGGATGAGGAGGAAGAGGAGGAGAATGTTGGTGAGACACAAGAGGGGACCATTGTTGAGTCCTTTACTGTTCAGCGTGTATGGGCAGAAGAAGAGGAGTTGGAGGAGTTGGAGGAGGAGGAAATGGACAGTCAGGCCAGTGAGGGGAGTGAATTCTTACGCGTTGGTACTCTGGCGCATATGGCAGATTTCATGCTAGGCTGCCTATCCCGTGACCCTCGCGTTCAAAGAATTTATTCCAGCACCGATTACTGGGTGTTCACTCTCCTGGACCCACGGTACAAGCAAAATCTTTCCACTCTCATCCCTGCAGAGGAAAGGAGTGTGAGAATGCATGAATACCAGCAGGCCCTGGTGCACAAGCTGAAACAGTATTTCCCTTCTGACAGCGCTAGCGGCAGAGTGCGTAGTTCTGCGGGACAAGTAGCGAGGGAGAGTAGGCGAGCAGGCAGCTTGTCCAGCACTGGCAAGGGTACGCTTTACAAGGCTTTTGCCAGCTTTATGTCACCCCAGCAAGACACTGTCACCTGTCCCCAGTCTCGGCAGAGTAGGGCTGATCTTTACAGAAAGATGGTGAGGGAGTACGTAGCTGACCATACCATCGTCCTAAATGATCACACAGCTCCCTACAACTACTGGGTTTCAAAGCTGGACATGTGGCACGAACTGGCGCTGTACGCCTTGGAGGTTCTTGCCTGCCCTGCCGCTAGCGTCTTGTCCGAGCGGGTTTTCAGTGCAGCTGGTGGCATCATCACCGATAAGCGTACACGCCTGTCGACTGACAGCGCTGACAGGCTGACGCTTATTAAAATGAATAAAGGCTGGATTTCTCAGAATTTCCAATCTCCACCAGGTGAAGGAAGCTCAACCTGAATAATTGATCCACTCCTCCTCCTCCTCATTTTCCTCCTTCTCCTCCTCTTTGTACAGTAAAGCAGAGGAAAATGGCTATTTTTTGACAGGGCCCACTGGCTCTTGCTATAGTACTTCATGCATTTAATTTTTCTGGAGGGCCACCTACCCGGTCCTCTGTTTGAAACAATTTTTGTGAGTGCCACATACAGGCACTCAATCTATTCCATTTTACTGCAGGGCCACCTACCTGCTCCTCTGGTTTGAAACATTTTTGTGACTGCCACATACAGGCACTCAATCTATTCCATTTTACTGGAGGGCCACCTACCTGCTCCTCTGGTTTGAAAAATTTTTGGGACTGCCACATACAGGCACTCAATCTATTCCATTTTACTGCAGGGCCACCTACCTGCTCCTCTGGTTTGAAACATTTTTGGGACTGCCACATACAGGCACTCAATCTATTCCATTTTACTGGAGGGCCACCTACCTGCTCCTCTGGTTTGAAAAATGTTTGGGACTGCCACATACAGGCACTATCCAAATTAAATTGTCTCCATAGCAGCCTCCACACGTTGTCTCCATTGCTACCTCCAAAAGTCGTCCATATAGCTGCCTCCATACATCGTCCCTTTATCAAACGAGGTGTGTCAGGCAGAAATTTGGGTTGTTTTCATGGATTCCACATCAAAGTTGTTAACTTTGTCGCCACCCTGCTGTGTTATCCACAAAATATACTGGCAAACTTTTACCATTTAGGGATATTATTTCAGCGCTTCTTGCGCATCTGTTTACATTCCCCTCACCCGGCATATCCTAAACTTATAAGAACGCTACTACACTTGATCTTATACAAAAGGTTCTTAGAAGTGCTGTTTGGGGAGTAGCCTAGAGACAGGGGCTTGAATTGGCGAAAGCTCGCCTGGCAGCGGAGCGCCAGCTCCATGCGCATCATGCGCTTCTTGCGCATCTGTTTACATTCCCCTCACCCGGCATATCCTAAACTTATAAGAACGCTACTACACTTGATCTTATACAAAAGGTTCTTAGAAGTGCTGTTTGGGGAGTAGCCTAGAGACAGGGGCTTGAATTGGCGAAAGCTCGCCTGGCAGCGGAGCGCCAGCTCCATGCGCATCATGCGCTTCTTGCGCATCTGTTTACATTCCCCTCACCCGGCATATCCTAAACTTATAAGAACGCTACTACACTTGATCTTATACAAAAGGTTCTTAGAAGTGCTGTTTGGGGAGTAGCCTAGAGACAGGGGCTTGAATTGGCGAAAGCTCGCCTGGCAGCGGAGCGCCAGCTCCATGCGCATCATGCGCTTCTTGCGCATCTGTTTACATTCCCCTCACCCGCCATATCCCAAACTTATAAGAACGCTACTACACTTAACTTGGTGCAGGCTGGGACCGAGTCTGACCCTGGGGCTGGTCATATACTGCCGACGCAGAGAATTGCGGGGCCTACCTCGGTCCAGGTCTCAAAGGCCTACTATACCTCCTCCCACCCCTCCTCCACCTCCTCCTCCTCCGAATTACCATCCGTGGGCATGGCGCCATCAGTCGGTAGCTCTAGGCACAGCAGCAGTGCCGTCGCTAAGCGACAGCAGGCGGTGCTGAAACTGCTGAGCCTAGGCGATAAAAGGCACACCGCCCAAGAGCTATTACAGGGCATTCCACATCAAAGTTGTTAACTTTGTCGCCACCCTGCTGTGTAATCCACAAAATATACTTGCAAACTTTTACCATTTAGGGATATTATTTCAGCGCTTCTTGCGCATCTGTTTACATTCCCCTCACCCGCCATATCCTAAACTTATAAGAACGCTACTACACTTGATCTTATACAAAAGGTTCTTAGAAGTGCTGTTTGGGGAGTAGCCTAGAGACAGGGGCTTGGATTGGCAAAAGCTCGCCTGGCTGCAGAGCGCCAACTCCATCCCAAGATCCAACTAACATAGTTGCAGCACCTTTAATCTACTACTAGTTCACTGCCTCCATAATAATAATAATAATAATCTTTATTTATATAGCGTCATCATATTCTGTAGCGCTTTACAAATCATAGGAAACAAATACAAATGTAATGTAACAGAGCACAACATTTGTATGGAACAACAGGAGTGAGGTCCCTGCTCGCCAGAGCTTACGGTTTATGAAGATGATGGGGTAACACGAGGTAAAAGAATATTTAATGGTCAAGCCATTCTTCTTAGGGAATAGAAAAAAATATAATAAATGGAATTGCTGTCGCTTGAACCACTCAGCCGTCATCTTATATACCAGGTCCAGGGTGAATGGGACTGCAGAGAAGTCTGGTGCCTGTTGGTTGCTGGATAACAGATGGGAGGACGACACAGGACGGGTTAGTAGAAGAGTTAAAACTTCATGCAGTTAATGAGTGTTATAGGCTTGCCTAAAGAAATGGGTTTTAAGAGCACGTTTGAAACTTTGGAGGTTAGGTATTAGTCTGATAGTCCAGGGCAGAGCATTCCATAGAATTGGTGCAGCTCTAGAGAAGTCTTGGAGACGCGAGTGGGAGGTCCGCACTAGGGTAGAGGTTAATCTAAGATCACTGGCGGATCTAAGAGCACGGGTTGGGCGATAGACTGAGATAAGAGAGGAGAGGTAGGGGGGTGCAGCATTATACAGAGCTTTATGGATGAGGGTTATTATTATTTTAAACTGTATTCGAAAGGAGACTGGCAGCCAGTGCAGCGACTGGCATGAACTGTAAGCATACATGGTCCCCTTATCAAACGAGCTGTGTCAGGCAGAATTTTGGGTTGTTTTCATGGCTTCCATGTTAACTTTGTCGCCACCCTGCTGTGTAATCCACAAAATATACTGGCAAACTTTTATCATGTACCGATATTATTTGAGCGCTTCTTGCTCACCTCCTTTGGTTCCTCTCTGACACCCATTGGTTTGAAGCCTGAGTCCAATTAGGGTATGTCGCCATGCCACTCTCTAGCCTGCTGCCGCTGCCTCTGCCTCTGCATGCCGTCCCCTATAGTGTCAGGGTCAATTATTGGATGTTTTACATGCTATCTAGCTTCATTCTGTCACTCTGTCATGGCCATGCTGTTGCCCATAATTTCGGCATAATGGTGCGATTAAGCAGCCTCAGAGGCATCCATGCATGCTGCCCCTGCTGTTTCCTGTCCATTTCCGTGGTGTTTCCATCCTTTTCTGAGGTTCCCAGGTGTTTGGCCAAGCTTCCCTGTGCAGAGCCTTGGTCCCCTTGAAAAATGCTCGAGTCTCCCATTGACTTCAATGGGGTTCGTTATTCGAGACGAGCACTCGAGCATCGGGAAAAGTTCGTCTCGAATAACGAGTACCCGAGCATTTTAGTGTTCGCTCATCTCTAATTGTGACCCTTGCAAACGTGAAACGTGATCTTAAATAAAATCGTTCTCATCAAGTTGAATAACTTGCAGAAGATAGCACAAGAATAATATTCTTGGCTCCGTGTAAGGTAATGACCATTGTTATGGTAGGAAGGTTATATTGGCTACACTACTATCACTAAGAAGAAGGCTGCTAGTTTCTGGATTTCTGGAATCTGTAGTGTGTATCTTTCGGGAGGTTTCAAACAACACTTAGTGGAGTCTTTTGGGCCAATGCCAGAGGTAGATCTATAAAGAAATTGCAATACAGGTAGTCCCTGGGTTATGTACAAAATAGGTTCTGTAGGTTAGTTCTTAAGTTGAATTTGTATGTAAGTTGGAACTGTATATTTTATAATTGTAACCCCAGACAAAATTTTTTTGGCCTCTGTACCATTGGATTTTAAAAATGTTGGATTCTCATAAAAACCAGGATTAACAGTAACGCTTAGTTGTAAACACCTTTGATAATTGTTATAGCTGTTGATAGGGATTTTTATGCAGGGCCCCAACAGCCCTCTTGACTTTTGTAAGTTGAGTCCTAATTAACACTCTCATGGTTGTCCTGGTACCAGGAACTTTAACATAAAAACTAAGACACACGTCAGTCTCTTAGTGTATGTAAAGATCTTCTCCCGTTTAATCTCTCAAATGCCTAATATCACAGACAGAAGAGAATCAAAGAGGCGTGAATAGTATACTGCAAAGCTATTGGTTATCAGCACATTCTGGGAAAATATTAATTAATTGTGCTCAGTTCTCAGAGACCTTGTACACAGATATTGTTTATACTAATTTCCTCTGCCAGAAGGAGATAAGTGGACTCCAGAATCATAATATAATGTAGCATCAAGGACAGACTGGCTTCTCATTAAATGTCAAAGGGTATTAGCTGACAGGCCAGCAAACAGGTTACATAAAATGAAATTTGAATCATTAACTTGCCAATGGTCAGGGAACATGGCCGCTGTATCTAAGATGGCGGACAGTAGTCAAGATGGCGTCCAAAACCAGTTCGATCTCCTTAACACTGTTTAGTGTAGCCTAAGGCTAAAGTACAGTAAAGTCCCAACATACAGAGGTCCGTTTGTATCTGGTGGTTGTCTGGTGTTCTTAAGTAGCCTATACTTAAGCCTGTACTTTCTACTAATGTAAATATATAATTAATGAACTAAGTTCTCTACCCTTTTATAGGATGGATACTTGAATGGTGATACAAAAGTCACCATTATTTTACTTGTTTAGACGAAGGAACTGAAAAAAAAAGAAATGGCCTTTAGTAGTGTCTATTTGTTTATTTGACATTGTATCCGATTATATAAAAGTGATTTTGCTTTCATCAAAGCAAATACAAACAATAACACTTCAATTGTTATCTATAGTACTGGAGTCTTGGCTCATATCTGAATACTACAATATCCATATGCAGCTTACATGTTCTCAACTTGGGCTTCCTCCATGTACCTTGAGACGAGATCAATTGTCTGTGGTTTGCATGTTTGCTGTGTATGGATGAATAACCACAGTCAAGTTATATTCAGGTTCTATAGCCTGAGCCAATACATAGACTTTTGATGTATCTAGGGTACAGAGTTTAGATTATGGTTGCCATAGGTGGACCTTATGGATAGATACACTTATTACCCATAACGAACAGTGACAGCTGAAGTGAATAACATCAACACAGGATAGGGGATAAATTAGTGTGGTGGACCTCCACAGATTACAAAAATGGGGGTCCGTTTTACCCCTGTTGTACGAGGACCTAGTGCCCAAACTACAAACAAGACCCGCTAATTTATCGCAAGTGCCAACACAAACATTTTATTTGTGATTTATACTCCCTGCTCTGTCACAGCATTCGTTCATATCAGCACCCTGAGGACACCAATAAAGCAGAAAATAGAAGAAATTTGGATGATCATTGTAGCTTTCCTCCAGGGTCCCATAAACAGTAAGAATTGTCAGGGCTGGAGCAGGAGCTACAATGCTAATGCAGATCTGTCCACACCTTCCCACACCTCCAGTAGTCCCATGCAGCACTGTTACTTTAAAATAGCTCTGTGCACAGCAAGTCCTGGGCTGTCTGGGGCTGCGGAAGATACCTGGAGTCCTCTCTGGTGATGGCTTGGGTGCCCACAGAAAGGGCTCTGAGTGCCACCTCTGGCACCAGTGCCATAGGTTAGCCACCACTGTCCTAAAGCATGGATCTAATAGTGAAGAATAGTAAAGAATGGAAACTGTACTGTCCAAATCTCAATCCAATTTCAGGAACCCTGAAAATATTCTAGAGCTTGAGAATTGTTTTGGAAAATATCACTTCTTGGTTGAACTTGATAGACATGTGTCTTTTTTCAACTGTATACACTATGAATTCATCTGTTGGTAAAATGCAAATATAAAGTCTTAAGCTAATAAGTGGGATAGCAAGCAATAATCGGAGTGGGGATTTGGAGTAGATAGCTAACAAAAACGGTAAAGTATAGACATAATGCTGAACCAAGAAAATAGTTTGTGTATAATTAGCAAAGAAAACAAATTATCAAGAAAACAAATATATTGCATATTTGCATATTTTTATATTTTCACCTAAATGTATAACTTTTGTACTTGCCTAGCAAAGTTCACTGTGCCATAGGTTTTCAGTTGTTGCGCCTCATATATCTTTAGAATCCAAATGTAAACATATGGAAAGTCCCAAATTTGTTGCAAATCGTGGTAAAAAGTTACAACTTTTGGGCAAATAACCTCCCATCCCATGCAGGTGTAGGCAAAACTTTATGTAAGGACAAAACTCTGGCTGACCACAGCATTTAGTGTCAGCTTATCACCTGACCTGAGTACAGGCCAAGCCCGCTGTTGGGGTGTGCAAAATCCAAGACAAAAATTCGACCAAGCTCATTTTCAATCCATGAAAGTACAGTCCAAAATCAAACACCAGTAGTTACATGAAGATGACGCCTTTTCCGGTATCCTATGGCCATAACTGATTCACCTGAGTATGCTTGTGAATCCACACCTTCACCCCACCCAGCAGGCTTTATTTGTTCACCACTTTCTGTAGCTGGACCCATTTTTTTTCTTGTAGGCAAAACTTTAGAAGAGTTTGTGACTTCTGCTACAGCTTTTTTTTTTTTTTTAAAGTCACTCAGACTTAGCTGCCTGATAAATAACCCTCTAAATTAAATCACCCAGATAGAAAAAAAGGACACATGATATGAATATATAAGCAATACATAGTAACATTGTTTTCATTCTATGCCGCATTTGGGAACTGATCAGTTCCACTCTACCATTCTTGTATATCCAGTGACCTAGGTACTGTAACCATATCTATGTAGTAAGCTTGGTTCTGGTACTGTATCAAGGTAGTAAGCATCCCTCTTTATTGGTCATTTTAATACAGTAAAAGTCCAAAGCAACCTACATCCACTCCTGGACACCCTCCATTGACATCAGGAAGAATAACATCCAGTGGCCAATTTGTAGAGTTATAGATGCATAATTGTTAGAACAGAAGCTGCAGAATTATTGCTTCAAGCTAAATATATGTATTTACTAAAAAAGGGCGGTGATTGAATTCTGAATTCTGGACTCTTGTTAATCCTGGGGTCAAGAAGTCAACAGCTACAGAAATGGGACCGACAATCAAAATACTGAGGCTCATTTACTAAGGGTCCGCAGGCCGCACTATCATCGGAATATCCATTGATTTCCGATGTGCGCCAAATTTAGTAGGGCTTTTTGTCGCACGCGATCAGTTTTTGGCACAATGGCGCCGACTTTCACGCGACACAAATGGGGGCCATCGGAAGATCCAACGGATTCGGACAAGGTGCGGGATTTAACATTCAAAATGGTGTCACAAGCCATGCACTTACGTTTACCGGTAAGAAGAAGGTGAACTCTGGCGGACCTCAGCAGGTTAGCGACACATGCAGGTAATTGGACCCACGATCTTGAGTGAATCATGGCAGCTCTGAATCCTCTTCGGACAAGGCACCTCGGGGATCGCGACGGGTAACTAAATGTGCCCCACTGTCTATCAAAGCAGAAAATTCCGAAAAAATGTGCCATCGCTTCACAATAATTATTTAACTTATACACTCACCGGCCACTTTATTAGGTACACCATGCTAGTAACGGGTTGGACCCCCTTTTGCCTTCAGAACTGCCTCAATTCCTCGTGGCATAGATTCAACAAGGTGCTGGAAGCATTCCTCAGAGATTTTGGTCCATATTGACATGATGGCATCACACAGTTGCCGCAGATTTGTCGGCTGCACATCCATGATGCGAATCTCCTGTTCCACCACATCCCAAAGATGCTCTATTGGATTGAGATCTGGTGACTGTGGAGGCCATTTGAGTACAGTGAACTCATTGTCATGTTCAAGAAACCAGTCTGAGATGATTCCAGCTTTATGACATGGCGCATTATCCTGCTGAAAGTAGCCATCAGATGTTGGGTACATTGTGGTCATAAAGGGATGGACATGGTCAGCAACAATACTCAGGTAGGCTGTGGCGTTGCAACGATGCTCAATTGGTACCAAGGGGCCCAAAGAGTGCCAAGAAAATATTCCCAACACCATGACACCACCACCACCAGCCTGAACCGTTGATACAAGGCAGGATGGATCCATGCTTTCATGTTGTTGACGCCAAATTCTGACCCTACCATCCAAATGTCGCAGCAGAAATCGAGACTCATCAGACCAGGCAATGTTTTTCCAATCTTCTACTGTCCAATTTCGATGAGCTTGTGCAAATTGTAGCCTCAGTTTCCTGTTCTTAGCTGAAAGGGGTGGCACCCGGTGGGGTCTTCTGTTGCTGTAGCCTATCTGCCTCAAAGTTCGATGTACTGTGCGTTCAGAGATGCTCTTCTGCCTACCTTGGTTGTAACGGGTGGCGATTTGAGTCACTGTTGCCTTTCTATCAGCTCGAACCAGTCTGCCCATTCTCCTCTGACCTCTGGCATGAACAAGGCATTTCCGCCCACAGAACTGCCGCTCACTGGATGTTTTTTCTTGGACCATTCTCTGTAAATCCTAGAGATGGTTGTGCATGAAAATCCCAGTAGATCAGCAGTTTCTGAAATACTCAGACCAGCCCTTCTGGCACCAACAACCATGCCGCGTTCAAAGGAACTCAAAACACCTTTCTTCCCCATACTGATGCTCGGTTTGAACTGCAGGAGATTGTCTTGACCATGTCTACATGCCTAAATGCACTGAGTTGCCGCCATGTGATTGGCTGATTAGAAATTAAGTGTCAACGAGCAGTTGGACAGGTGTACCTAATAAAGTGGCCGGTGAGTGTATAATGGTATCATATAATAATACAGAGAAAACACTACCGGGCAGATTTACTTACCCAGCACATTCACGATCCAGCGGCGCGTTCTCTGCGGTGGATTCGGGTCCGGCCGGGATTCATTAAGGCAGTTCCTCTGACATCAGGTGGCGCTGCTGCGCTGAAGAGCATCGGAATGCACTCAAGTTCCCCGGCCTATTCCTAGTGAAGGTAAGTGCAAACTCCGCAGCACATTTTTTTTTTTTAAATGTGGCGGTTTTCCGAATCCGTCAGGTTTTTGTTCGGCCACGCCCCCCCATTTCGATAGCGTGCATGCCAGCGCCGATGCGCCACAATCCGATCGCGTGCGCCAAAATCCAGGGGCAACTCAGGGGAAATCGGCGCAAATCGGAAATATTCGGGTAACACCCCCCTATATGACTATTTTTTCCAATTATAAATAATAAAATCAATTAAAAGAAATTATAATGCGATAACTCTATTAATGCTAATCCTCACAATAAAGTTAACACATCATGGAGGTAGAATTGAAAACATATTAGGACATGCAGAAGGGATCCCAATGATATCTGTATTCGGTCATTTATGTATGGTCATAATGTTACAATAATTGTGGTGTATTGTGGTGATTGATCTGAAATGCTCATATTAACATAATTCCACCACTTTCTTCAAGAACCTTTCACATCTTTCACAAAAAAGTGTCTACTTTTTTTGTATGTGCTCAAAATGCATATGACAGAATTGCTAATGTTTTTTCCCTTCAGGATATTTCTTAATTCTTGTAGTATTTTCATGTATCTAATTAGGCCAGTAATGGTCCCTGAAGTTAAACCAATTAAAATTATTTATTGTGACACTTGGTGTAGGGATAATGATTCGCTTTCTCATCTGACTTATGCTTACTTTGCAACACAACCTAAAAAAATGCAAACCACTGTTGAAGAATTATCTTTCATTCTTAATTGTTATTATGACTGTTGTTTTTTACACTTTAAATTAATAGAGCTGCTAATAAGGAAAAATGTACGTATATTACACCATTAACAGGTGGTCGGTGTTAAGGGCTATCTCAAGCTTATGTTATAAGTAAAGAGCCAAGTTCTCCTTAAGGTTTGCAATCTACACATGGTGAACGTTATACGAAATAGAATTCTACAATGATCACATGAGTTCCATGTTTTTTTATATGTTTACTTGTATTTTAAATTTGCTCTGTTCATTCTAAGTAAATAGGAATACAGTAAAGGTGAAATGTCCATAAAATGGCTTTTCTCAAGTTTTAACAAACAATTTTAACAAACAACCAACTTAGACCTAAAATGTCAATTTCCCTATGTAGCTTGTTCCTTGGAATGAAGACACCATTAAATTTACAAATATATGTTGAATGTGAGGCAATAGTTTTCTCTGTAGCATGTAGTGACACGCAATTTATGAGGTGAGTTGAACACTTTGGGACACATTTACTTACCTGGTCCTGTCGCGATCCAGCGGCGCATTCTCGGTCGAGGATTCGGGTCTTCCGGCGATTCCCTAAGGTAGTGCGCCCGATGTCCACCAGGTGTCGCTGCTGTGCTGAAGTCCGTCGAAGTTTGCTGGAGTTCACCATCCTATCCTGGGTGCATGTAAGCGCTTGTCAAGCGACACATTTTAAAAAAAAAATACAGCAGTTTTTCAGAATCCGCAGGTTTTCTGATGACCACGCCCCCGATTTCTGTTGCATGCATGCCGGGGCTGATGCACCACAATCCGATCACGTGCGCCAAAAACCCAGGGCAATTCGGAGCAAACCGGTAATTTTCAGGAAACCCGATGAAAAAAAGCGATTCGGGCCCTTAGTAAATGACCCCCTTTGTGTCAGACGATGCTTCCTTCATTCTGCAGGGGGCAGCAATTTTCAGTTGATACAGCCAGCCCAGCCTGGCTCTAAAACTTTTAGCTTTTGATGTTTTTTTGTTGAAGAAAACAACAATGGATATTAGAAAAATTGGATCACTGTACAGCTGATATTTTTAACCAATCAACGGACTAGTCTTCATTCTCTTAGGACGAGCTAGATTACTTCCCTTTTGCCCTTCTCCCTCCTTGATAACAAGATTGCGCGAGGTTAAACATCTTTTGTACTTTGTAACATGGTAGTCAGGTCAGGTAAGAATATGGGGGATGGTAAGGTGTTAAGCAGCTTAGGTGCCCAGGACACTGTTGGTGAGGAACTCTGATCAATTTCCCAGAGTTCCTTTTCCAAAGTGTCCCTCTGGCGATGATGTTGTATAAGCGGAGAAAGAGCAGAAACTAGTGTATAGAAGTTTTCAGTGCTGCATCTATATCTTGAAGGTGACTCTCCTGTATAAAGTAGCTTCAACGTGTGCTACAGCACTTTGTGTGCCACTGCTATGTCTGTGTCTCAGTATTCTCTAGTATGTACTGTCAGACTAAGAAGGCACTGAATCTGCTGCTTTCCAGTCGGCAGTCTGAAAAGTAATCCGTTTGCAGGACTACTGGTTCTCTGCAATCTTAGTTGTGAACCAGCAAGGGTTAAGTCTCTCACACTTTCAGACACTTGCCTCTTTCAGCTGGTACTTACTTTGATATAAACCCTGTGTGCACAATCTTCCTTTGCTAGTCAGTTTGTTTTGCTAGCTCTCTCTCAATGATTGTCTTGCTTTTTTGTTTTTTTATATTGGTTTATGTTCTTGACTATTCTTCTGTGTATTTTATTTGTACTTTTCACATTATCATGTAACCTGGATTGTTGACCTCCCCTTTGTGTTATTTGTTTGTCTGTCTTTTTATGTGTCCACATTTTGGTTAAGTGAAAGACCAACGCCCTTTTACTGGCCACTGTTTAGGGTGGACCCAGTAAGCAGGCAGGGACTTTTTGAGAGGTTCATAATAATGGCTCACTTTCCTGATGGCCTACTGCCCTTATAGCCACATTACTTACTCCTATCCTCTCCCTGCATCAATATTTCTGCTAGATTTTAATGTGTTAAATTATAATATATACATGTTTTATGTATCAATGTATATACAGGAGGTCCCCTATTTAAGAAAACCCGACTTACAGACGACCCCTAGTTACAAACTGACCTCTGGATGTTGGTAATTTACTGTACTTTAGCCTTGGGCTACAATAATCATCTGTAACAGTTATCAGAGGTGTGTCTACAATTAAGCGTTATTGTGAATCCTGATTCTCATGACAATCCAACATTTTTAAAATCCAATATATATATATATGATATACCCACAAAAAAGACTGATAACAACAAAAAGAGACAACCAATATAAGGTTAAAAAACAGATATATTAGAAGCAGAATTATTCTATATTCACAATGTTTCATTTAAAAAACCCATGACACATCACAAGCAAAGTGAATTTCTTTTTGGTGTGTGTAAATCCACATTCATGGATATTTCATGAATATTTCATCTCTTTTGTTGCTTTTAAAGTACTTAATGTAACAAGTCCGTGCGGCTCTCATGAGGTGGTCTGTATCTATCTAGGGCTCCTGACATGTTTTACAAATGTTAGGGCTTGTTTAAATGTTTGGCTTGAATTGCATTAAGAAACACAATTCAAGTGCATTGAGGAGGAGTTACTCCTGAATGCAGTTGTTTTTAGACCTAAATACTCATGGTCGAGAATCAGTAACATGTAAACAAGACATAACACGTCATCCTAATTTCCCAAACACAAGAGCTTAGGTCTAAAAGCATCTGCGTTAGGGACTAACTCCTCCCTGTTATGCTTATATTGAGTTTAATAATGTAATTCAAGCCCAATGTGTGAATGCTGCCTCATAGATAAGCCTCACAGTAATTGCAAAGCAGAGAATTTTCAGTCAAGAAGTCCCAGTGGTAAGAAGGGAGGGGGTGGTTACATGTAAACCTTTTGGTAGCTCTCCAATAAGCCTGTCAATAAATAGGAAACCTTCTACATTTTTTTTACATTTAATTGTATTAGTGATTAGTATTTATTACCTATTCATAGGAGAGAACATCAATGTCAGATCAAGTGGGTCCAACACATGGGTGCTCCACCGATCAACACATTTCATCTTCGTAGAGTTTTGGACCTCTCTTTGGATAGGTCACCAATAGTTGTTTTTATTATAGGGAGTCTAACAGGATAGTTGGTAGGATATTACAAGGCTGTATTGAGTTCGGATTTGCCCAACAGGGGTAAAGTTACAGGTCGATAGGCATCTCCTACGTTATCAAACAGCAAATTCAATACATTCTTTCCTTTCATTGGATTCAAGACATATTGACAGAACCTGGGTAGCAGGTTCAAACGTCAACATGGTTGAAGTCCCCTGTGGCGATAACCAAGCTATCAGAATATTTGGTTTGGATGTCCCCACCAGCGACTTCCTTGTTTGCAGATGGTGAATTATATGTCACAATCGTCACAATTACCGTAATAACCTTAAATTCCCTGGGCAAGTATGTAGGTCTAATTGCCACTGACAAAATCTCGATATCCTTACAGCAATACTGAGCACATATGGTTACCTGCCCCTTTGGACATCAGGCATCATTAAAATAAACCATAACTCCCCACCCCGACCTTAAGCACTTAACCTATCTGACCTAACAAGACTAAACCCTGGCAGAGAAATCAGTGCATCAGTGATATTCTCTTGACGGCATGTTTCAGAGAAACATAGTAAACAGCAGTAAGAGATAGCTTTATGTCAGTAACCATGCATTCTAGCTCATCCATTTTTTTTACAATTGACTGTATATTTCCTGACAATAGAGAGGGGATAATTGGTTTCATACCTCTTGTCGTGGGTCCTTCCGCGACCCATATCTCGGATCTTGGACTACCATGTTCGCTAGCATGGTGTCCGAGCTGCTTACCTGCCGAGCTGCTGTTCCCGGTTCTTTGGCCCTGCGCATGCATCTCCATCTCCTAGGGAACGCGCACACCAGCTTGATGAGAATTTCCCAGAATTCTATATAAACCTGCCTCTCCCTGTACACCCTGCCGGATCTTTGTGCTCTATGCCTGAGAGAAAGTTTGTTCCATGCCCTTTGCAATTATCCTGATTTCCCATTGTGACCTTGATTCTGTTCCTGACTCTGATCCTGTGCTGCCTGTCCTGACCTACCGCTGCATCCCGACACTGATCCTGTGCTTCCTGTCTCGACCTCCTGCCTGTCCCCAACCACAAGCTTGCCGTATGATTCTGTACTTTGCCTTGGCCGCCAACTGGTGGTACCATGTCACAGCAAGTAAAACCAGGTGACACTTAGACTTCGGTCCCAAGTGTCGTCTTACGCCATTGTCCGTGGTGGTCCAGAGGATCCACTACCACCAATCCTTGGTACTTTTTGACATTTTAAGTTTCTAACATCCTCGGCATCCTCTAAATGGTTTCATTACCTCCTTAGGAACCCATGTTCTCCCTATGCAGCCACTTGTGTGCATTTCCTAATACATAATAACATAGCTCAGCCATATGATTCCTTTAATTGTTCTATTTGTTACAGGTAGTAGGATTCTCAGTTATATAAGCAGCTTCAGAGGGCTTATCAAACACATCCAAGTTAACTTTAAGAGAGTAAGTGTGAGTAAAAACATTTCAGAAGCACAAGTACAATCAATCCTAGGCATGAAGGCATCCTCGCATGAAGACGCATCTTCGTATGAATTGGCATACCATCAAATAGCCTTGACAGATTGGAAGGAGACCCAGAGTTGAAGTTTACACTGTACACCCTAGTTGGTACAGGCGGTGCCCATTCTGACCTCTCAGGTAACTTACGATGAGCCAACACATAGACAAACTCAGCACTCATCTGGTGGGGCCACCCTGCACCATACATGCCAGGAATACCCCCACCTAGGTACCGAGTGGCCATGTGAAAACAGCTATTTGACCCCATACCAGCAGAGAATGACACCCACTGCCTCTTTAACTACCCAAGTAGCCAATCCTTTTGGGCAACCCTCCATGCACCTAAGGTTCCTAAATGGTTTCATTACCTCCTTAGGAACCCATGTTCTCCCTATGCAGCCACTTGTGTGCATTTCCTAATACATAATAACATAGCTCAGCCATATGATTCCTTTAATTGTTCTATTTGTTACAGGTAGTAGGATTCTCAGTTATATAAGCAGCTTCAGAGGGCTTATCAAACACATCCAAGTTAACTTTAAGAGAGTAAGTGTGAGTAAAAACATTTCAGAAGCACAAGTACAATCAATCCTAGGCATGAAGGCATCCTCGCATGAAGACGCATCTTCGTATGAATTGGCATACCATCAAATAGCCTTGACAGATTGGAAGGAGACCCAGAGTTGAAGTTTACACTGTACACCCTAGTTGGTACAGGCGGTGCCCATTCTGACCTCTCAGGTAACTTACGATGAGCCAACACATAGACAAACTCAGCACTCATCTGGTGGGGCCACCCTGCACCATACATGCCAGGAATACCCCCACCTAGGTACCGAGTGGCCATGTGAAAACAGCTATTTGACCCCATACCAGCAGAGAATGACACCCACTGCCTCTTTAACTACCCAAGTAGCCAATCCTTTTGGGCAACCCTCCATGCACCTAAGGTTCCTGACTTCCCAGGGACCCATGACTTCTCTGACATGCAGATGCCACCTGCCGCTATCAGGCCTCCATGCATCTTCTAATTGCCAAGCATCTGCATCCTGATATAAATCACTAGTCCTGCTACTCAACCGCGGCATGTAAAGAGCCCCTGCATGGTGCCCCGTTCTGAATGATGGTGAGCGATACCCAAGTTCCCAGTTCCCCAAGGTGAGATTTTAAAGGGGTATTCCCACAAAGAAAAGTTAGACCCCATCCATAGGATAGGGCCTAACTTGCTGATCATTGGTTGCTTATCAGTGCTGAAACCTCCACAGATCACAAAAATCAGGGAGTCTGATGGGGTCCCACATACCCTCATCGCTCCGTCAGACTAATGGAGCAAATGGCCGTTATGACCGTTCTGCTCCATTAAACTCTATGGAGCTGACGGAAATTGCTTTTGGAATAAGTGGGGGGTCTCAGCTTTTCTAACTTTTCTTCATGGGAAAACCCCTTTAATTCGGGACAGCTTCTCGGCTCCCCCATAACCACCATTACTAGGTTCCAAATGAGGTCCCTCGAGCAGTTGGATCAGTGTCAGACTCACAGTGAATGCAGCAAGGAACACACGTTCCAGGCAGGTAAAGCACCTCCGGATACAGCAGATGGACATAGCCACAGCTTTCTGGTCTTCCCCAGACTCCCCCCGGGCCGACAAACAAACAATCAACAGGAACAGCGGAAGTGCCGTGAAGTGTGCAGCTGGAACACAAGTAGATTCTCGCCAGAAAACTGCAAAGACGACACAATAAATTTCCCTGATTGTGTAACAGAAGTCTTATTATGATTACAGGTATATAAGACCTTATATTATGTGACTATTTGCATACTACGTACGACGGTGACTTCCCACAACCACTTAAGGGCAGAAACCATGTTCAACCACCCACTGGAACTCTGTGTAGCAGGTAGAACTAAAGTATTTCCCCCAGCATTGTTTAGCCAATAGTCACTGAGAATGGGCAGGATTCCTGAATGTGTGGTCGTAACAACGAGCTTAAGAAGAGCCCAGAGTTACTCTTTCTCTAAATCGATGTTACAGAATGTCCATTTATCACCAGTACTTTCTTTTCCGCAGTAAAGTTTTCAATTGCCTTATCTCAAACAGGATTATTTTGCATCATATAACAAGATTTGCTAAACTAAACACAGGTTCAAGAACAATATAGAAAAATATTTTGCATTTTTTAGCTTGCAACTGATATATGTCATTAATATTCATGGTCACACATACAGCAGATGCGACCATTCGCCACTTGGTAATGGGCATCGTAAGGTTAAGAGAGCCTCTTTTCACACATTATTAACTCGGCTTGCAGTAAATAATGGGTTAAGGAGAAATGTAATTATGTTCCAGGTGATTCACTGATGTCCTACTTGACTGCTCCTAGAAATTGATTGGTTGTAGCGGAGCCTTAAAACGTGTAAACACATTAGATGTCCTGTCTATGCAGATAGAAAACTGTGTAGAGCGAGACATGTGTAACATATCTCACAGACAGGAGCTTATAATCCTGTTCATTAATTTTATCACTAACATAAACTTTTAATATGCATATGATCAGTATATTGGACTTCCAGGGCAGCTTAAACTGATTGTAACCTATAATTACTGTTCCAGTACTTGATTATAGTAATCTGATTGCAATTATTCAGTGATTTTAATACAAGCCCCAAGCTACATAACAATAATTCAAGTGCAGCGATTGGGAACATGTTTCTGTTTGGCTGTGAAATGATGTTTTAATCCACACTAATTCAGGGATCTGGCTCTTTGTACATGCAATTAAGACTCATTTATGCATTCCAGCAGAATCTCCATAGTTTTACTTGAATTTCGGCAGTGTAGAGAATATTAAAAGGGCATGATTTATCAAGCCGCGGAAAGATAGTGTATTAAACAGTCATCCCTTTTCTGAGCACATAAATATGTAAACATTTTACAGACTTGTTAAGTGATAAATGCATTTTCGGAATGTAAAGAGCTAATTGTAGAAATCACAGCTGACCTTAGAATTCTGATATTGACAACATATTTAAAATTTGTCTTTATGCTTATATTCTGCTGCTGTTTAACATTTTCAATCATAACCTGTCAAGAATAAGGCGCTGTAACGCCTTCTTAGTTCCGAGTCTTTCTATGGAATGTGAGGTCACTGAGGTGTTAATTCACTTTTGTTAAAGGGGTTTGCCCACGAAGGTAAGTTTTCAAACTTTAATCCCCTAGACCTGTTTTTACAATAAAATCAATTTTGATCCCTTACTGCTGTTTAGCTCCTATAACTCAGTGATGGTCAGTGTAAAATTCCAGAATGTGGATGGGACTCTCTAAGCAGAAGCTTCATGATCAGTCTGTGCTATGAGATGCTGTGTGCTGACAATGTGCTTAGATTATCAGGGCACAGGTTTATCTACGCTTTCATTTAGCTTCTGAACATTCACTAGCATCTGACACATAGATAAAGACAGATGAGACAGATTAGAGTGAAGAGATGGATATAACATACAATAACACATTGAGCTCTGCTGCCTCACCAATAAAACACAGTCAGCACTGCTATCTCATCCTCCACTGGGATCCAGAGCTTCTGCTGCTGTGTCCTCTCTCTACACCAGTGATGGCAAACCTTTTAGACACAGAGTGCCCAAACTATAACCAAAACCCACGTATTTTTCGCAAAGTGCCAAAGCAACAATTTAAGCAGTAACTTATTACTCCCTGCTCTTTCATGGGTTTAAATTGTATAGGCACCTGAGGACACCAATACAGTAGAAAGAAGGAGAACAAGTTTGGATTATCATTGTAGCTTCATTCTGGGGTCCTGGGCTGCCTGGGACTGCAAGAGGCCTTGAGTCCTGTTTGTCAAACTCTACCCTGGGGTGATGGCAAGGGTGCCCATTTAGAGGGCTATGAGTGCCACCTCTGGCACCCGTGCCATAGGTTCGCCACCACTGCTCTACACAGTGTAGAAGCCTGGCTGAACCAGGAAGTGCCTGTGTCTGTAGTGCTGTCTGCTTCCTACCCCTCTCCCTTCTCATGCAATGCAAGATAAGCTAGATGAAATTGCCCGACCATAGTCAGAACATTTACTGTCAAATCCAGGAACAACCACAATTCTATACACCAGTTCTAATAGAGAAAGGTTGGATTTATATTTGTGAAATGCTGTATTTTGTTAATAATAGAGAATTAGGGAATGTGTTAATTTTGTTACACATTGAAGGGGGTTGCCCATGAAAAACAGTTCTCAAAGCATAATCCCCTATTGAAGTTTACACCATAAAGATTATTTTTAATCCCCATACTTTCCAATTTTACGAAGTTTTATTGCTGCTTTGGCTTCTATTACTCAATGATAGTCAGTGTAACATTCCAGAGTGTGGGTGGGGACTCTTTAAGCAGACACTTCACGATTTCTCTGTGCTGTGAGATGCTGTGTGCTGACAATGTGGATAGATCTTCAGGATACAAGGTTTATCAACACTTTTATTTAGCTTCTGAACATTCTTGTAGTATCTGACACAGAGAAAGAAAGAGGTGAGACAGATCAGAGATGAGGGATTATGAGATCCATGAGATGGATATAACACACAATGACACCCTGCTAACTCAGTATAACACACACTGTCAGCTCAGCTTCTTCCCTGCTATAAACATACTATCTTATGTGTAACATGTGGAGTAGGTCAATGTGAGGTGCTTACTGGCAGGAGTGTCTATGTGAGAGCATGTTTTGTAATGAGGGGGAGAGGTAGAGCTCACACTGCATCCTGCAGTCAGCAGAAGCAATTAATGAGAAGAATCTGCACTGCCCGATTTGCTTTCAGATTCCGGGGCAACCATAACTGAATACACCAGAAAGACCGGTTGGAATTATATTTATGAAATGCTGTTTGTTAATAACAGTGAATTAGAGAATGTGTTCTTTTGTTATCATAAGTATCCTGATTATATTTACGAATCTTGCCTTCCTGTGAATCCCCCTTTAATGACCTCCATGTTATTCCTATATTAACCCAAACCCTCACCCCCCATCCAGAAATGTATACTTCAATGAAGTGTTGATCAAGCACATCTTTGCTTCATTCAAATGGAAACATATTGTCAAACACAACATAATCAGACACAATGGGAACATGTATTAATCTGTCTCTACCAAAAACTAGAGTCATTTTTCCACTGAAATGTGGTTTTAGACCATTTTTAAGCTGTTTTCCTACTCCCCAAAAATGGTAACTAGGGGGTGTGTCTATACTAAAAATATTCTGCGTGGCAGAAAATTCTGACTGTTTGTGAAAAAATTCAATATTGTGGCGCAGCAAACTAGACCAACTAATAGGAGGTGCAAAGTACGACTGGCAGCAGATGAATTATCCAGCAACAAA
This sequence comes from Engystomops pustulosus, assembly GCF_040894005.1. NCBI lineage: Eukaryota > Metazoa > Chordata > Amphibia > Anura > Leptodactylidae > Engystomops > Engystomops pustulosus. Next base: position 45,927,083 of record NC_092411.1, on the reverse strand, counting down.
CACAATGGCGCACATTTACTTACCCATCCAGAGGAGATCACAGAAAGTGCATTGTCCGACGATCATGCACTGTGTTGCGATTCACCAAGATTGTGCGCCCTATTTCCTGCATCTGTCGCTTCCCTGCTCAGGTCCAACAGAGTTCACCTTCTTCTTCCTGGTGCATGTGAGTGTTTGGTCTTGTGGCACAATTTGAAATTTAAATCCTGTGCTCAGTCCAAATCAGTCGGAACGTTCGACGGCCCACCCTCTGATTTCTGTCGCATGAAAGCCTGCGCAGCTGCGCCAAAATCCAATCGCATGCGACACGATTCCCTGCTAAATACCTGTCACAGCCATGGAAAGCCCAAAAACGTTGGAAAATCTGACGAAAGTGTGGACCCTTAGTAAATAAGCCCCAATTACTAATCTGAAACAGCAGAGAACTGTCTAGCTCTACTCTGCACTAGTCTAAAGACCGACACATTAATACATCTCCAATAGAGATGAGCGAGCACTAAAATGCTTGGGTGCTCGTTATTCGAGACGAGCCCCATTGAAGTCAATGGGAGACCCGAGCATTTTTCAAAGGGACCATGGTTCGGGAATAAAATGTGTTATTTAACTGAAAAAGAATGTCTTCTGATAAGTTAGCAGATGTATGCAAACATCTGCAATCTATTCTTCACTGTTCTGCGCGTATATTATCTCCCAACAAGTTAGCAAATGTGAAGAACAGTGAAGAGTAGAATAAAAACAGTGACCACTGGATCATTTAAGTGAAAAACAGTGAAGAATAGATTGCAGATGTTCGGCACATCTGCTTACTTGTCGGGACATACGCTGTCCCGGGATCCGCTCCTCTTCTTCCACTGAAGTCTCCCCGATCTCTCTGCCCTTCCCGATGTCTCTGTGGCGCTGCCCCGCTGTCTCCGTGCATGCCGCTGCCCCGCTGTCTCGGTGCCTGCCACTGCCCGTGCTGCTCCCCGTGCCTGCCGCTGCCCGTGCTGCTCCCCGTGCCTGCCGCTGCCCGCGCTGCTCCCCGTGCCTGCCGCTGCCCGTGCTGCTCCCCGTGCCTGCCGCTGCCCGCGCTGCTCCCCGTGCCTGCCGCTGCCCGCGCTGCTCCCCGTGCCTGCCGCTGCCCGTGCTGCTCCCCGTGCCTGGTGCTGCCCGTTCTGATCCCCGTGCCTGCCGCTGCCCGTGCTGCTCCCCGTGCCTGCCGCTGCCCGTGCTGCTCCCCGTGCCTGGCGCTGCCCGTTCTGCTCCCCGTGCCTGCCGCTGCCCGTGCTGCTCCCCGTGCCTGCCGCTGCCCATGCTGCTCCCCGTGCCTGCCGCTGCCTGTGCTGCTCCCCGTGCCTGCCGCTGCCTGTGCTGCCTCCGTGCCTGCCACTGCCTGTGCTGCTTCCCGGTGTCTCTGTGCTGCTCCCCTGTGTCTTTGTGCTGCTCCCCGGTGTCTCTGTGCTGCTCTCCGGTGTCTCTGTGCTGCTCCCTGGTGTCTCTGTGCTGCTCACCATGTTCTTCAATGTGTTCTTCACATACTATTTTGTTCGCACCGTTCCGCGCGTATCTTCCGACAAGTAAGCAGATGTGCCGAACATCTGTAATCTATTCTTCACTGTGATTTTCAATGTGTTTTTCACTTAAATGATCCTGTGGTCACTGTGTTCACTGTTTTTATTCTATTCTTCACTGTTCTTCACTGTGTTTTTTTAATTAAATGCTCGATCTCGAGCAGGGGAAATACTCGTCCGAGCAACGAGCCGTTTCGAGTACCTTAATACTCGAACGAGCATCAAGCTCGGACGAGTAGACTCGCTCATCTCTAATCTCCACCAATAATTGGGATGTATGATTGCATTTTTTTGCCCTCAAAATGGGACTTCCCTTTTTTCCACCCACATCACTTCATTTCAAAAACTGATTTACAGATTTTACAGATTTATCATGGTAGACAAATTTAAGAGATGTGAATTTATTACAAAACTGTCTCCCCCTACCCCTCTTTTCCCTCAACACAACCCCCCTCGCTTGCTGTAATGTCATGGCAGCAGAGGAAAAATCAGCACACTGCCGGAGGGAAACGGTTCCTACACAGTTTAACAGCACAAAGGGGCTCTAGTAACACCCCACAAAGCCTTTTAGGCTCATAAGCATAATTTTGAAAGTTAATTTTAGAAGTAAGTAGGTCATGCATGGCCAGCACCAGGCATACCAGGGCAAGTTCAGGGGGCCAGAGCTGCTGCGGGGGTCCACATGGCAGAATCTCAGTCCCCAGCAGCCTGGTAGTGCCTGGAGATAATTAATCATGGGGGACTGTATATAATACAACCATAACGGGGCTGTTTGGGAATGATAACCTAGGGAATATTTTAGTTAGTTTCAGAACTTTTAATGGCGCCACCTGAGTTCACTGCAAAGACGGTCCACTGAGGTTCTATTGCCTAGGGGCCTACTGATACCTGGAGCAGGCCCTAAGGCCATGGATAACAATATAATAAGATCACCACAGTCACAGTGTCGGTATCTATGGATTAGTGTCCCTGGTTTATCACGCTTGAGGAATCATATACCATGATATAGTATATACATTGCATATGTAACAAAGCCACCTGGACTTTACAAAAAGTGTAGTAGCTGTTATGGCACTGGTAGAGCGCAGCACAGCACATACAGTACATTACACAGTACATTACAGTACATTACAAGAAAACACTGCAGAATGGTGTTACTAGACACTTTCACAGCTGCTGATTGAGACCGTATGTTACCCCATATTTGTCTGTTAGCAGTGGCCAATTACTGATTTTCCAGTAAAATACTCACATTGACTGGTTGAGTCTTACATTTAACCACTTGCACTATAGATAACACTCTGTGGAGGATATTGACCTGCCTAATGAGCAGTGGCCAAGAAGAGTGGGGGTATAAAACTGACATCTGTTTTGGTCAGGCACTGACATTTCCAATAAGTAGAATATAGCTGCTTTGTACTACTCTTTGCAGTCTTTATTGATTTTGCTGGGGAAAAGGAAGCAACAGAAATGTTCCACAACCTGCAGGGAGCTGTCCACATCTTTCAGAGAGAGAATGTCTATTAAACACCATACCTGTATCCACTAATATGTGTGCCGAAACGAAGACTGTAACCACTAGGCTGCATGCCCAACCGGGAACTATAACCACTATGGTGTGAGCCCAACTGGGAACTATAACCACTATGCTGTGTGCCCAACCAGGAACTGTAAACACTATGCTGTGTGCTCAAGTGGGAACTGTGATCACTATGCTGTGTGCCCAACCGGGAACTTTAAACACTATGCTGTGTTCCCAACTGGGAACAGTGGCCATTATGCTGTGTGCCCAATAGGAAAAAGTGACCACTATGTTGCGTGCCCAACTGGAAACAGTGGCCTTTATGCTGTGTGCTGAATCGGGAACAGTGACCACTATGCTGTGTGCCCAACTGGGACCTGTGACCAATATTCTGTCTGCCCAACTGAGAACTGTGATCACTATACTGTGTGCCCAATCGGGAACTTTAACCACTATGCTGTGCGCTGAACCGGGAACTGTAAACACTATGCCGTGTGCCCAACAGGGAACTGTGACCACTATACTGTGTGCCCAACTGGGAACTGTGACCAATATGCTGTGTGCCCAACCTGGAACTGTAACCACTATTACTTGTACCCATTTGTGAGTGTAACAGCCAAACTATGTTATCCTTCCTACTGGTATAAATGTTTGTTAAATTGAGCTGCATTGTGTCCTTCACTTTACGGAACAATCTTCATCTGGGGTCCTGTGTCGGGGTATAGTGCTACCTCACACACTGTGCTTCTTAGATGTAGATATGAAACATGCTGACTAACCAAGTACCACACAAGTGCTACTTGCACTACATATCAATTACTCTTAAATGGGTTGTCCTACTGTTATAAAAAATTTAGCAGCTGAGCTGGGAAGGGGTTTTCAAAAGAATAAAGCTTTATTCACTCCCTCTATTGCTCCCGGTGTCCTGCGCCATGGTGTGTCAGAGCCGTGCCCCTCTTTTGCCAGGCTCCAATAACATCTGGGCGGCATGGCATGCCCACCCCTCCCCTGTACCAGTGATGTATCTGGAGCTGACCATCGCCAGCTAATATTTGTAATTTGTAGTAATCTCTGAGCTGCTGAGTGGAGACTAGTTGCTTCTATGATTTCTGCTCTACACTGTGCATGGATGACAGGAAAAATCTGCTTTTCTTTATGTCTCCATTGCACTCAAGATCTTTAACATTGCTTTGAAGGAAATTACAGAGACGTCCTGAACTGTTCTGATGAGAGTATAAAACTTAGAGTACAATAGATGCTTTCATTTCTGTCTTCTTCTAATCACACTCACTCTGCAGACCTGCTCTCTCTTCATTGAAGCTGAATGGGGAGTGATTTTGCAGTCCCTTCCAGTAAGACTAGTTTCAAAGGAAATGTCAGATTAGGAGAGAATTTGGGTGGGGGGGGGACTAATAATGAGAAAAAGAAGCATTATTGCAGCCCTGGGGTCCTGGGTTCAAGTCCAATTCAGGTCAACACCTGCAAGGAATTTCTATGTTCTCTCCGTGTTTGCATGGGTTTCGTCCTGGTCCTCTGATTTCCTCCCACACTCCAAAATATACTGGTAGGTTGATTAGATTGTGAACCTCATAGGGACTGATCTGGGTGTGCTAATATAAGAATTTTTATTATTATTATTATTATTATTATTATTATTTTTCTCTAATAAGAGAATAATAAAGTTTCTGTTAGACTGTTTCTGTTATCTGTTTCTGATACTTAATTGTTAGCTTCTACATCCTAATTTTGGAGTGGTACAGAGAGCCTCCTGGACAGAGAAAATCTCTGCTCCTGTTCTATCTCAGATTTAAAGTTTGGCTCTGTTTACTATATGTATGTCGACATTGCCTGCAATTGCAACAATGTGTCGGATACCTACGTGAAATGTAATATTGTGATTGCATTGATTTAATTCCAACATGGGAATTATCCCATTAAATGCCTTGGAAAATAAAAATACAACAAAACCTATCCAAAAAAATGAATTTAATTTCACTAAGCCCCTTATTCATTTGGCAAACTCAGTGTCACACACTGCAATTTCTATGGGTAGGCGGAGTTAGTAGTTCCAACATTCAATTGACCTGTTTCCAAATAATGTAGAGCAAAAATGAAGATTAAGTCCTCTAACAAGAGCAGTTTTCACAGTCTTCGATTCAAAAGAAAGAATTCAGTAAAAGATAAGAGGGTAAGCTGCATTGTGCTAGCCCACTTAAATCTTATTTCCAATTCACTAAATGTGTTATTTGGCTTGGCAAAGGAGCTGGTATGTGTATAAGATCAGCAGGGAGCCTAATCAAGTAGATGCCAAGTTTGCAGTAGCCCTTGTGTGATGCATTAGCCTCAACCAGTGACCTAAAGCAAAGTGGGTGGTTGAACCCAAAAGAGAATAGCATTAACCTTTGCTTGAAGTTCAGCCTGATTTGAAGTCTCCCTTTGTGAGGTATTCCAAAAAATGCAAAACGCTTTCAACAGAATAGAATCTAGACTACTCAGCACCATCTTCACATGGTAGTCTGTATTGAAGCTTCCCTCTATTAATGCTGACACATGCAAAAAGAAATGAAAAGCATTAACTCAGCTAAGGCACTTGATTTTGCAGCTGCAGGAGAAGAAAATCACTTTCTAGCTCAGTAACTGCAGGTTTTTATCTGACAATATAAGTGCTAATTTTTCAGTCAAAACCAAAGAAATACTTGAAGTTCTAAAAACACACTAACTACAAAAAAAGTAACGTCATAAAGAGCCTGTAAAGACACAGGGATAGATGAGCTTAACAAGTCAGGACAGAGTGATCAGCAAATAATAATAATAATAATAATAATAATAATCAGCAAATACAAGTAATCAGCGGATCTGAGTGATCGGCAAATACAATAGATGTTCTCCAGCATAATGTACAATTATTACGGGACATGGGAGCCGTGTGACCTGTAAACTTGTATTCTACATTAAAGCACAGAAAAAGATATAGTAATAAAAACAATAGTAACAAAACATAATGGTGAAGCCGTCTTAATAATGATTAAAGGGAACCTGTCATCAGAAATTGGCTGAATAAACCACTACCAGTCTGTTGTCAAGCAGCTGAGCAGCTTCTAGATGAAGTTTCTTTCATGGTCCAGTTTGGTGACATCATCCAGAAAATCAACATTGAAGTAAGATGAAAATTAGTTTTATGTCAAGGAGGTGGAGAGTTTAATGCTGAAGTCAAGCTTTCTCTGCCTTAGCACACTCCCTTTACTGTAAATGGTGATCCCGTGTCCAGGGACACCATTGACCAGATCTACTAAAGTCCGGTAAATGATGTCAATCACGTGGAAAGAGGTTTCCAGAGGTCGGAGAGAGCTTTATTTCAATGTTTAACTCTCCACCTCCCTGACTTTATACATCTCACATGAAAGTTGATATTTTGGGTGATGTCACCAAGCTGGGCCATAAAAGAAACATGACCTAGAAGGTGTTCCACTGCTTGACAACATTTGAAGCAAGAACACATGCTGTGTGAACGTAAACAACCTAGCTCAATAAGGCCAAATAAGCCGAGGCTGTGGGAAGGTGGTTAATTTACATACTAGAAGGCCTCCCCTCCCCCAGTCACATTTATCACACATACATTAGGCTGATCTTCATTAATATTCAGCTAAATTATGGGTTAGCTGGAGTGAGTCCGTCCAGTGACCTGGATCCGGTGGTGTTATGCTTCCATGTCAAAGTCTCTTTTGTGTAGTTAGAGATGGATCCATATTTAAATCAGCTAAGTTCCAATATCTTTAATCTAACAGAACAAAGTTATAAGAAAAAAAAAGAAAACCAACAACTTTGGGGATGAAGCCTGCACATAGGGTGTGGGGAGTATTCTGGTCTGGCACCAGATAGCTATCTCTTTAGGTCAATTTATGATGACAGGTTTCCTTTAAGTAACTGACTCATCTGCATCTGTATGAAGTCTCCATATTGCACTGCAGTACAGACATACAACAAAAATTACTTCACATTTTTAAGAGTTTATGTTCATTATGACTGGTGCAATTCTGAAGTTGTTGGTAGCCATAGCAGACTAGTGAACTTTAATCCCACATCACAGGGCTTCCTGAAAGTCCTGCTTGATGTTATGGGAACTGCCTTAAAAAGTAGCTAAGAGGCAATGTTTTCCTTATCCCATCCTGGAAAATGTATTTTCATTTTTCCATAGTGCACTTTGGGGTAAGCAAATAAGAAAAGGAAAAGTTTTTGAAGAACACCACCCATACGTTGCTTGCCTGGTATATGCTGCTGGAGGCCATTGCATGGATAAACCACGCTGGTCCTTGGGATACAGCAAGGAAAAATATGGAGTAATCCAGTGCTGTAACAGGCGCCGGGTTATTGTGACGGGCTGTCTTAGTGCAGCTTCCATGCCCCTGTAAACAAACAGGGACACAGCACAGAGTTGCCGTTGACTTCTGTGAGTACTTGTTAAGCAGCCGTCTCACACTCACAAAACTTCCAGAGAGCAGTGTGGTCACCGGCTCTTGGGCAGGGGGATAGGAGTGGGTGGGTATGACAGCACATGCTGTTGGTGTGCATAATTAGGTACTAAAAGAGCACTGGTCTACGCGTTTCAGGCATAATAAAGATATGTTCCAGAGTCTAGGAAGAACGGCCCACAAGTAAGTGTATTTTAAATCGTAGTATATTTCCTTTTATTATTCATAATATATCCATAGAATAGGTCCTCAATGTCAATATAGTTGGGGGTCTGATAGAACTATCCCCAAAGATCAACCGGATAAGCACAGAACACCACATGCTTTGTAAACAACTAATGTATAGTGGGTGATGGACCCCCACCAATCTGATACTGAGGACCATTCCTATCCAAGTAATTTCAAGGATAAATGATTAATGTTTGTTTCCTGTAAGATGTAAAATGTATGACATGAAAACAAATTATTTACAAAAAAAAAATTTAAATGTTGGCAAAAAGGATAGCAGATGGTGCTCTGCCACATAGCAGGACCGGAACCAAGGAAAAGTAGATAAAAGTGTTGCACTACACAGCGCAAAACGGCCCATCGCTTCAGCCGCATGTTGGCACCTTTTATGCCTATACCTGAATGCACCAATAAAGCTTATGAAGTTTTACAAGTTCCGGTGAGTGCTGCACTTTGATCTAATACTTCTTGATTACATACTGAAGCAGCACTTCCCCTTCCCACTTTGTGCTCACTGGTGCTAAGATGGCAGGAAGTGCAGGGAGCAGGGGGTGCTGCTGCAATGTAACAACAGTGTAGTGTTGTAGTCAGAACACAGAGGGCTTCTGTAACACACCCCCAGAGCCCATCTGGCTCATTAGAATCATTTTAAATGTTGATTTTAGAAGGATGGAGACCATGGATAACAAATATAAGATTACCACAGTCTATGAATAAGTGGTACTGGTTTATCATACTTTATTTTGATGGTTTCCTTAAAATGAGACAAGAACACAGTCGATACTTGAGGAGCCCTCTGAGAGAAGTGACCATTGTTGCTACACCTCCCCATCAGTGATGTAAAGTATGTCACTGTCAGCTTAAATGCTATTAGTCAGCCATAACTCTAGATGGAAATTAACATTATGGAATACTGGAAATAATTTAAGCACTTTGGGGATTTGCGGACAATTAGAATCTAGGAATAAGCTTAAAAGATTATGGAGGAGGAGAGAAAAATTAAAATATGGCACTAGAGAGACGGATAACTTTATGCTCAGGCAGAGCTATATTACATACTTTTCCAGGGAGCATTCCCATTAAGCCTCCTTACCTTTGTACTATATATTTGATAGAAATATCAGACACAAGCATAGCCTTGATGGTGTTCATTTAGAAAATGACATATAAAAACATCTGAATGTTATAGAATTATACAAAGATGAAAAGCAGCGTTATCCTGAATATGGAAGTTGTATATGTAAGTAACATGCCATATACAGTATTGGTTCTGTTTTTTTACCTCTTTTATGGCATATCAATAAAATCTCTGACAGACATGTATCCTCTGGGGCCCTAATATATCTTGAAATTGGGGACTGACTGACAGGGACTGACTGACACGCTGTGACAGGGACTGACAGACAAGCATGACAGTGTGTGAGACAGGTTGTAACAGGGACTGACTGACAGACAGGCTGTGACAGGGACCGACGGTCAGTGACAGATAAAATATCCAATATGCTCTTTGTATCAACTCTTCACTGTATTCTAGATCACTGCTTGCTGTCATTCAACAGTAAACTTAATTGTTTACTTCCTGTGTGAGGGCTTATTTTGTGCGTAACAAATTTTACTTTCCCGTAATGTTATTTATTTTAACATGCCGTGTACTGCGAAGCTGAAAAAAAATTCCAAATGTGGAAAAATTGAAAAAAAACCACACGTGCGTCACGTACTTGTGGGCTCAGTTTTTTCGACTTTGACTCAGCTTTATTTTTTGGTTCGGTGCGATCGCGGTGATACCAAATTTATATAGGTTTTATTGTGTTTTAATACATTTTCAAAAATTAAACGAATGTGTACAAAAAAGAAAAAAAAACATTTGCCATCTTCTGACGCTAATAACTTTTTCATACTTTGGTGCACGGAGATGTGTGAGGGGTCATTTTTTGTGAAATGAGGCGACGTTTTCATTGCTACCATTTTGAGGTCTGTGCGACATTTTGATCATTTTTTATTTCATTTTTTATGTGATGTAAAAAGGTGTATGTAAAAAGGTGTATGTTTTATATCAGTTCTAGGGAAAGGGGGGTGATTTGAATTTTTAATATTTTATTATTTTTTTTTATTTTTTAAACTTTTTTTTTTTTTTTTCCCACTATTTCTTAGACCATCTAGGGTACATTAACCAGATCGCTCCTACCATATACTGCAATACTTCGTAAAAAAGATGGTGGCGCCCGCGCGTCGCCGTCTTTTAAACGCCGACGACGACTTTGCCAGCGGCAATGACATGGTTAGTTTTCTGCAAAATGCAAAAACCCCCACCTTTGTATGAAGAGGACTCAGCCTGTGAGCCCTCTTTACACACTCCCTATACCTCTGCCCCATAGAGCTACGGCGCAGAGCGTTAAGGGGTTAAATACTGGAATGTGCTTAAAGTGGCAACCCCTTTTAAGGCTTCATGCACACTTCTGCAAATGGTGGCTGTGAGCTAGACGCAAAACGGCACCTAGCTTACAGCCACCATAGACATGCATTGTGCAGGGCAGTTGGGCTGCAATACAAGGGTTACGGCAGGTCCGATTCCTGCCCTGATTTGCGACGCAGCTGCTCAGCTCCCTATGGAGAGGGGAAGGGCGAGGAAACCCTTCTTCTTCAGCTAGCTTGAGGCTAATGGCACACATAGGAGCCTAAGTCTTATAGAAAAAGCTTTTCTTTACTATAAAGCACTGCTTCTACAGGTGATTTGTAAGTGACATGTACAGTCAAAAACAAATATGTAGATTTTGCTGTTAATAGGCAGGTATACCAAAACAAGTGTAGTAATATTTCTAAAAGATATGTTGGGCATTTTTACCATTTTTCCTCCTGTACCCAGAATGTTTGACAAGACAAATGCCAAAAGAGGTCAAACATTCTGGTACAATATCACTTTTATCGTGTCTCTACAATCTATGACTGGATTGACAGGATTAATATTGGCTGGAAATTATTCTTTGAACTAGAATATTCTTCAGCTTGAAATAAAATTAAAAATAAGAGAGTTTTCTACTGGAATCACTGAATGAAAAAAAAAACCTAATCCTGCAGAGAGTCTTTTTTTTGTTATTTAATAATTAGGAACAATTTGTCAAGTAGGATAAAAAGCCTTGGAGACCAAGACAATGACTGTTATGTCTTTATAACGCAGTGACAGGCTAAGGAGATCAGTATACGGAATTATTCATTCACAGGGAATATCTGCCCCTTGAAGCTTCCAATCTAATATATAACGCCTGAGGCACAGGCAGACTTGTGACTATGCTATAGTCACTGAAGGGATGACCAGCTTCTTTATGCCTTAGGCATTCAAAACACTGGTTTGGTCCTATGTCACAAGGGGATGACAAGATTTCTACTGGCCCCTTACCCAAATGAAATCCATTACATAGCCCCTAAATGATGGAGCACTAAACTATGTTCAGGTCTCAGCAGTTGAATGTTCTAAGATTTCAAAGTCTTTAAGATTTTATATTTTATTTGTTAACAGATTTTAACAAAAGTCAAAGTTTTTTACATTAAGGCCACTGAGACCATTTAAGTCCCATTACAGATCATTGCTCGTCGACTCAAAAGAAGAGACTCACATGTGTAACTTCCCGGTAGGCAATGTTTTCTGTAAAAAAGAAGAATACAAATAAAACAAAAGCTGGCACATATTTCTCGGTTGTGTTGTAAATGCATTATTTATTTTGAATTGATCACTTATTAATATTTATATCAATGTTTAATTATTTTACAAATAATTGTATGTATGGATGATCCTGTATGGATTTCAGACAAAAAAACCTTTATATTATATTACCGTATATACTCGAGTATAAGCCGACCCGAGTATAAGCCGAGACCCCTAATTTCAACACAAAAAACTGGGAAAACCTACTGACTCGAGTATAAGCCGAGGGTGGGAAATGCATTGGTTACAGCCTCCCAGTATATAGTCTGCCAGCCCCTGTAGCATACAGCCTACCCAGCCCCTGTAGAACGAAAAAAAATAACACTGTACTCATCTTTCTGACGTCCCCCAAAGGTCCTCTTCTGTCTCAGACTGTCTCAGACAGAAGAGGACCTATGGGTGACGTCAGAAAGGTGAGTTTTGTCTTTATGGTTTTAGTTGACTCGAGTATAAGCCGAGTTAGGGTTTTTGAGCACAAATTTTGTGCTGAAAAACTAGGCTTATACTTGAGTATATAAGGTAACTGGTTAATTGCATCATTTTGCAGAAATACATTTTAAGGGTTATCTTCTATCTATATGTATTCAAAATAAACAGCTTGAAACTTTGAAATGTTTGGGAGAAAAACGATTTACTGACACTCCAAGGATGAACGGTAGATCTTCATTTATTGTAGAAAACCAAAATACATGTGCATCATTATACATAGAATAATAGAGATGTAACCACAACAGACCGCTAATATTTTTATCACTGATTGCAACAGTGTTAATGGACTTAATAGCACAAAGGGAGACTGCCTTACTTCCTTGTACCACTTGGTACTTGTCTACAAAAGGGATACAATAACTATGTTTTTGGTTGATCCGGTGCAGGATATAAGCAACTAACCAACATTATCCAGGTTCGACCTCATATTAAATATGAATATCAAGGTCCTAAATTTAAAATCAAATTGCATAAATGTCATATTTAAACATTACGTCTCATGAACCAGCGTGTCCATCACAAGACCATGGACAGATCTCTATGCACTGGGAGTAAACATAGAAGCTTTTGATAGGGTCGTATTACTCACCCCTGGCTTACTTCCTAGGACGCCAGGGGTAAGTAAAATGTGAACAATTGCACTATCCTTGTATACGTTAAACGCTACTTGAACAAAAGTGCTGAAATAAATAGGGCACATTTACTAAGGGGCCGCGGACTGCATTTCCGTTGGGTTTCCCTATGATTTCAGTTTTGCGCCGCATTTAACAGGGGATTTTGTCGCATGCGATCGGATAGTGTTGCAATCGCGCCGACTTTCACACGACACAAATCAGGGGGGGGCGGGCTGTCGGACAATCCAACGGATTCAGACAAACCGCGGAAACGTTCAAATATAATGTACTTACATGCACCAGGAAGAAGATGGTGAACTCCGGCAGACTTGAGCGGGGAAGCAACACATGCAGAATATCGGGCGCACTCTGTAAGTGAATTGCGGCAGCTGTGCATTGGAGTTGGGGATCGCACATCGGGGATCACGCAGGGACAGGTAAGTAAATGTGCCCCATAATGTTATATTTGAATGTTAACCGATGATATGTATATCGTACTGTAAAGGACAATATCTAATGAGCATTCAATTATTGGACATTGAAATATGATGACCATCTGAAGAAGGCACCTTATGGGGCTGATGTTTTCTGATGTTGATTCGGAGCTTGCTGGGATTCACTAAGGTCAAGCGCACGATATCCACAAGGTGTCGCTGCTGCGCCAAGGTCCATCGAGGTTCGAGTTCACCATCCTCTTCCTGGTGCATGCAAGTGCGTATCAAGCGACACATTTTTTTAAAAAAATACTGCGGTTTTTCCGAATTTGATGTGACACAATCCGATCGCATGGGCCAAAAGCCCAGGGCAAAATGGCGCAAAACGGTAATTTTCGTGAAACCCGGCGAAAATTAGTGATTCGGGCCCCTAGTAAATGAGCCCCTATATTTTGTATTTTATATATATATATATATATATATATGTATATATATGTATATATATATACGCTGAATATATACGGAAATGTATATACAGGCAGTCCCTGGGTTACATACAAGATAGGGTCCGGAGGTTTATTCTTAAGTTGAATTTGTATGTAAGTCAAAACTGTATATTTTATAATTGAAGTTCTAGACAATTCTTTTCTTTTGTCCCAGTGACAATTTGAGTTTCAAAACTTTTGCTGTAATTGGACCAAGGATTATCAATAAAGCTTCATTACAGACACCTTACAGCTGATCATTGCAGCCTGGGACTATAGTAAAGCCTCCAGAAGCTTTACCAGAGGTCACAGGGGCAGAGGGGTCCGTCTGTAACAATGGGTTGTCTGTAAGTCAGGTGTCCTTAAGTAGGGGACCGCCTGTATATTGGAAATTGTATTTAATTAGCATTTATTAACAGTTTATAAGGATTTTCTGAAACTTAAAGGAGTTGTTCAGTTTCATAGATTAACCCCTTAACGCTCTGAACCGTAGCTCTACTGAGTCCTCTTCATACAAAGGTGGGGGTTTTTGCATAATGCATAAAACCCCCACCGCTAATAACCGCGGTCGGTGCTAGCACCGATCGCGGCTATTAACCCCCCCGTTGCCGCCGGCAAAGTCGCCGGCGGCATTTAAAGGACGGCGGCACGCGGGCGCCGGCATCTTTTTTTTCGATCGCCATGCCCCCGAACGTCATCGGGGGGGCGGCGATCGGTTGCCATGGTAGCCTCGTGTCTTCTTTTGACAAGAGGCTATCTGGCAGCTGCAGATTCGTTACAATGAGCCAGTGGCTCATTGTAATGAATGTGCTGCAAAAATGCCATATATTGCAATATAGAAGTATTGCAGTATATGGTAGCAGCGATCTGACCATCTAGGGTTAATGTACCCTAGATGGGCTAAAAGATAGTGAAAAAAAAAAGAAAAAAAAAGTTTAAAAAATAAAAAAAATTAATAAAATATTAAAAGTTCAAATCACCCCCCTTTCCCTAGAACGGATATAAAACATAATAAACAGTAAAAATCACAAACATATTAGGTATCGCCGCGTCCCAAAATGCCCGATCTATCAAAATATAAAAACGGTTACAGGCGGCGGTGACCTCCGAGGCGGGAAATGGCGCCCAAATGTCCGAAATGCGACTTTTACACCTTTTTACATAACATAAAAAATGAAATAAAAAATTATCAAAATGTCGCACAGACCTCAAAATGGTAGCAATGAAAATGTCGCCTCATTTCGCAAAGAATGACCCCTCACACATCTCCGTGCGCTAAAGTATGAAAAAGTTATTAGCGTCAGAAGATGGCAAAAAATTTTTTTTCGTTTTTGTACACATTCGTTTAATTTTTGAAAATGTATTAAAACACAATAAAACCTATATGAATTTGATATCACCGCGATCGCACCGAACCAAAGAATAAATTAGGCATGTTATTTGAAGCGAAGAGTGAAAGTCGTAAAAACTGAGCCCACAAGAACGTGACGCACGTGCGGTTTTTTTTTCAATTTTTCCACATTTGGAATTTTTTTTCAGCTTCGCAGTACACGGCATGTTAAAATAAATAACATTACGGGAAAGTAAAATTTGTTATGCACAAAATAAGCCCTCACACAGGTCTGTACACGGAAAAATGAAAAAGTTATGGATTTTTGAAGTTGGAGAGCGAGAAATGAGCCGAAAAACCCTCCGTCCTTAAGGGGTTAACATCCACTGGAAGTAAACATAGAAGCTTGCTATAGAAAAACAGCAAGCAGAAATCTAGAAAACCACAAGCAATTGATAGAAAGTATAGAAAGTATGTTAGAAAATCATTTAACCTTTTATAATACAAATGATAGGATTTATTTGCTAAAATTGAACAACCCTTTGAATATAGATATTAAAAAAATATTCTAAAAACTATGTTTAACAACCTTTAACTGTTTGACGCTTATGTAATAAAGTCAGATTTTCATTGCCTGAGTCTCTTCTGAATTCTGTGTCAATCTTTGCGCAGCAACAAAAATTTCGGCTACTGAGGAACATTACAGAACCATGATGTGTAATTAGCTAATCCTAGAAGAACCACTGCCAGACATCTGCCATGCTGCCTTCAACAATAAGAACTGCCCCTCCTCTTTACTCAACCCATTAAGATTGTGTAGCATCTGTTAAATAGAAAAGGGATTTCAAAAGATCATCTCTAACCTAATGTTTGTTCCCACGCTCTGTACAGCACCTAAAATATTGACAGAAAATTTGCTTAGTATAGAGTTTGTTGCCTGTGTATGTGTGAGTATGAAATGCACCGCTGCAAAGTTATCATCAAAGAAGCAGCATTATTGCATTGTGTGCTGCTAGAATTACTAGACCCTTCACATAGCCACTGACTACAACTTATCCTACTGGTTTTACTATCTTACTTACTGATCGTACTGTCCTTTTTATCAATCCGCTCTTGGTTAAGGCTTCAAAAGCTGCATTAAAAAACCTAAATGTGCATTTGTGTCCTAATAGAGCTAAGCTTCCCCCCCAGGCACACCCCATGGACAGGTGTTGCTTTCATTTTTTAGAAAAAGACAGTGGTGCTTTTATAATTCTGGAAGGTAACTCTATCACATCTTAAGATAGTGGGATAAACCAACAGTAGTAATTTTAATAAAATCACTGTAATAGAACACTATTTGTATACTTTATACTTGTTTTAAGCTAGCAAAATAAAGGTTAAGTTTTAGAGTAAAAATGGGTTTACTGGTATCGATTTATCTATACTTTTGAGAAATGTTTGTATATAGGGTTTGCCAAATTCATACCATGCAAAGCAGAAACTCAGTATAATAAACTTGTCATGATAAACTGAAGGTCAACTACAAAAAATAGGAAGCCTGGACACCATAGACAAACCAAAACATACAGGCCCACATTCATCAAAAACAGTGAAAACGGCACCAGATTCATGGATTGTGTTGCACGTTCTTTTTGAATTCGGTGCCCCCTGAACTGCTCCAACAAAGTGCACCTACTTTTTTTGGTGCACCTTTAACACAGAGCATGTGACAAAATTCTGTTGGATTCTGCAAATGTGGCACACAGTCTGACTCTGTACCAGAACGCCCCTTTCAGTGCTGAATTTTGTGTCACGCTGGTAGTGCAGCCTTGACACATGTGTTGGCTGCACACTTCATAAATACAGGTGCAAGATGTTTGCACTAAAAAGAACATGCAAAGTCAATAAACAAAAAACTGGTGTAGGGGCTTTAATAGATGTGGGCCACAATATAAATGTTTTATAACCATGTACAATCTGTTATTTAGGCTACATGCACATATCCACAAAACACAGCCGTGAGCTAGCAGCATAAAAGTCAGCTAGCTCATGGCCACCATAGACGCGCTTTTTGCGCAAGCGATGCACCCCAAAAGATAGAGCAGGTCCTATTCCTGCTGTGATGTGCAGACGCTCAGCACCCTACGGAGAGGGAAGGGGTGAGCAGAGGTCACACCTTCCTCCTTCAGCCAGCTTATGGCTAATGGCATATGTCTGCTCATGCATGTGCATGTAGCCTAAGATTGCACATTAAAGGGGTATTCTCGTCTGGGCATTCACATTCAGCTTAATAAACCTTCCATATATAAACATTTCTTCAATTAGATGTTATTAAAAAAAATGTTCCTGTGTGAAGATAATTTCTCATAAATGTAGTCATGTTGTCCCTTAGAAACGAGATAGCTTCCTCGGACACGGCCACGTCAGCTGGAGGGATTGCACAAATAAACAAAAAGGTTTTGTATATGAAATGTCTGGGAGTTACTGCATGTCGCACAGCCGTCCTGTGGTGATTAGTGAAACTGAATGTGAATGCCCAGATGGAATACCCCTTTAAGGTTCTCATTTGGATTATACTGTGTGAATCTATCTGCTTCATGAAGGATGAGCGCCTTATACTTGCTATATATATTATACTATATTATGTTAAGAGCATACAACCATGTGCTTAAAATGTGCCTTTCACCCCTCCCATCTCCATAGGAGAACTCAACAGCCCAGTTCGCTATTGGTCATGGTCACACCGTGTCTCACCGCACTGTAACTGTGCTTAATGGAAGTCAATGGCAGCCGTGAGCTGGCAGCACAGTCTGTGGCAACCTTACGGCTATCATTGACTTCCGGTTTGTGCAGTTTATTTTCTTTTTAGGCTATGTTCACACAGACATTGACCACGGCACCGCACTGCTCCCGTAGGGCACCGTGCGCCCATTACCATGTATGGGGGACGTATATACGGCGTAAATACGTCAGCCGTATATACGCCACCCCCATACGTTTGTGTGAATATAGCCTTACTTTAAAGCAAAGCCAGTAGTGTGGTGATAAATATATTGCTCCTTTGAGATCCTTCACTCTAGGCTTGAGGTAAAAGTAATATCTAATGTCATAAATTACGTAGATGGCTATAGCAGTCTATAACTGGGCAAAAATATTTGTATAAAGGCTAAAGAACATGACTACTGGTTTTAATGGACCAATCACAGTGCTTAGGACAGAAATCTTTGCATCATAGGGTTATCTTGAATTACCACAGATGTTTGTATAAGAGCTCTTTCACATTGGCGGTTTTTCACGTCTGTGGCTTAGTGATTTTCATGGATGCCTCACTGAGCCATTGATTTCTATGAATGTTATCCCAATGGCTTGTATTTTCACTGATCCGTTGTCCGTGGAAAAGATTTTTTTTACTGATGCGGACCACGTTAGGCAATAGAAGTCTATAGGGTCTGCAAAAACAATGATGAAACATCAATTTTTTTACTGATGAGGCTAAAAAACCAGGTGTGATGTTTTCAAGCAATGTAAAACCTTCAGGTTTTTTTGTGGACATGGAGACAAAAATGATGCATCACTAGACAAAACGGAACAAAAACAGAGACACAACAGAGACAAAACACATCTGAGGTTGAACCAATGTGAAAGAGCCCTAAAGGATAAACAGACTGAGCACAGTGCTTAGGATTGGACCCATCAAAGGGCTGTCTTGATTTATCAAAATTAATCCAAAACTTATGATTAGAGATGAGCGAGTATACTCGTCCGAGCTTGATGCTCGTTCGAGTATTAAGGTACTCGAAATGGCTCGTTGCTCGGACGAGTATTTCCCTTGCTCGAGATCGAGCATTTAATTTAAAAAAACACAGTGAAGAACAATGAAGAATAGAATAAAAACAGTGAACACAGGATCATTTAAGTGAAAAACACAGTGAAAAACACAGTGAAGAATAGATTACAGATGTTCGGCACAACTGCTTACTTGTCGGGAGATACGCGCGGAACGGTGCGAACAAAATAGTATGTGAAGAACACATTGAAGAACACGGTGAGCAGGACAGAGACACCAGGGGGCAGCACAGAGACACAAGAGAGCAGCACAGAGACACCCCGGGGAGCAGCACAGGCAGCGGCAGGCACGGAGACAGCAGGGCAGCGGCAGGCACGGAGACAGCGGGGGAGCGACGGGCACGGAGACACCGGGGCAGCGGCGGGCACGGAGACATCGGGGCAGCGGCGGGCACGGAGACACCGGGGCAGCGGCGGGCACGGAGACACCGGGGCAGCGGCAGGCACGGAGACAGCGGGGAGGGCAGAGAGACATCGGGAAGGGCAGAGAGATCGGGGAGACTTCAGTGGAAGAAGAGGAGCGGATCCCGGGACAGCGTATCTCCCAACAAGTAAGCAGATGTGCCGAACATCTGCAATCTATTCTTCACTGTGTTTTTCACTGCGGTTTTCACTTAAATTATCCTGTGGTCACTGTTTTTATTCTATTCTTCACTGTTTTTCACATCTGCTAACTTGTCGGGAGATAATATACACGCGGAACAGTGAAGAATAGATTGCAGATGTTTGCATACATCTGCTAACTTATCAGAAGACATTCTTTTTCAATTAAATAACACATTTTATTCCCTAACCATGGTCCCTTTGAAGAATGCTCGGGTCTCCCATTGACTTCAATGGGGCTCGATATTCGAGACGAGCACTCGAGCATCAGGAAAAGTTCGTCTCGAATAACGAGCACCCAAGCATTTTAGTGCTCGCTCATCTCTACTTATGATGCCTTAAAATAAAATTCAACAATTCAGTTTTTTCCTCAGTAGCAAAGACATCATGTACATCATACAACCAAATACTATATCCATTTACTGGCTGTATATAGAAATGACAGGAGCCAGAGCCATGGGACTACTGAGCTACTGGGCCAACTGGTGATATCAGAGGCAGAAGCATTTTAGTGTAGGGAACCAATAACACAAAGTGACCTTGAAGTAGCTTGTAGACTAATGCACCTTGATCAAAATGTAATTAAGACCCTCAAGTTCATATGTATTAATTAACCCTGGAATGGAGGATGCATCCCTTCTGCCTGCTTTCAATCTGCTGTTTCAGAACCTTTGGAGGACCTTCAAAGATCCTGTTTTTGTGTACATGTGTATTGAGAGTAGGAACAGATGTACAAGGATTACATGGATGAAGAAGCTTCTCAGTGTAAAATTTGGTGGGTGGTTTGGATGACCATGAGCCCCTCCTTGAAGGCTTAGGTCCTGGTCTATCACTCAATCGGCCTATATTATCCACTACTACTAGACCCTATACATCATTGTATAATGTGTGGACGTCTGGTTCTGTTCTCTTCTTCTTAATGTTGGTCTAAAATCACTGTTACCTGCTTTTTTTGATAATTGTTATTAAATCTCAGACAATACCAAAAAATTATTATAAAAAAAGATGAAATAAAAAAAAAAAATACAAAAATAATGACAACTGTATAAGATGCTGGTAAAACGGAAGCGTAATGACATACATAATGCAGCGGCATCAACATTATTTTAGACATGCTAAGCAGAGAACTGCTGCCGACAAGGTTATGCCTCATCTAGATTAAGGATTGTTACTAGAAAAATGCAATCCCATAAATAATGAGGATGTTGACCATTTTGCTTGACAGTCTCACTTCATCAAAGACAAATTAACATATTTAAGGTCATTGAAAGGAAACTATTAGAAACATAAATGTTTTTACTTCCTCTTGTACAGTACTATTCCTACGGTGCTATATATCACATTGGTGTTAATTAGTTAAGAATAATGGGTCTTCCTTTACATGCACAATACAATGACTACCTATGGCGTATCGCTCTTGTTTTGTAAGATATATTTCACAGTGAATGGAAAGGTTACAGAGTGAGCGTTCTCGGGACTGATGCTGAATTTGAAACATTTACTCATTAGAATGAAATGGGAAGAATTTGTCATTGGAGAAGACATGTTTTCCATTCAAGTTTACATAATCACATGGAATAGATTTCATATCTGAGGGACAGACAGTCAAGTTCAGGGAATGTGCTTCAATGACACCCAGATCACTAATGAGACCTATGCAAAACCGTTCATTTCTATTGATGTCGCTAGAATTACTGTTCCTGGGTTCCGCCCCGGTTATATTTAGACTTACAAAAATGGCAGAATCAAACATTTCGATACCATGGCAAGAGCAGGGCTGCCCGTACACCAATCCTTGTAGCTTATATGTATATAACATCTCATTTATTTTACAAATATAGATTTATTTTATTTTAAGTTCAATTTACATCAAACATAAGTGGTGAGATATTTAATATAAATTTCATATATTACAGTTATTTATTTCTTTTGATTCTGTTTGACCTTTACATAATGTAGATACGTTGTTGTTTTTTAAACACTTTCTTAGGTTGTTTATCATGTTCTGACCTAAAAATTTGAACCCAGTGGGCATTACTTTTACCGCTTTGATCCACATAGTTTCCTATTGCCTATGTTATCACCGTTTCATCACTGTAAATTGCATTGTGGTACATTCTATACAACCTCTGCTGCCGTGTGAGATTGCTCTGTTCACCTAAGAATGACCACTTCTTCTTACCCCCCAATGTCTCATCAGTTTCTCCTTTCTCCCTGCTACTGCTAAGAAAGTTCTTGTCAGTCACTGCTGCCTGCTGAGAGACAATGCGCTGGGGAGCCTAATGATATCTTCTACAGAACCTGACTTTCTGTTATCAGTATCCACCACAGGATTCTCAATAGAGGAGGTAAAATCCTGTAGGCAATTAAAAGGAATCTTAACACAACTTTGATCTGTCAAAACTGCAGATAGCACCACATAGGGGATGGAGAGAGCATTGCAATTGCAGGTACCATGGAAGAACATATATCAAAGGATCCTAAACCCCAACCTTTAGATGTTAACACAACCATCAAAGTCTAGAGGCATCACTCATATTATAGAGAAGAGCTGAAGGCTCTTTTTTACGGTTTTATGGCTGTACTTCAAATGACAACTCCCCTTTGTTCTTTAGGTCACGTACAATCAAGGGAATAGCAAATTTATATAGGTTTTATTATATTTTAATTATGTTGGCAACAAAACTATGGCCATAATAACCTTAGGGGCGACAATCCTTTCCAAGAAGGCAATCATTGAGTAACATCTGTGCCAAAGGCACATCTTGGTTTGGACCCGGTGCTGGTGACTCTGCTTTCTGTCTTTATGTGTTGTTTGCCCCTCTGTGTCATGTCTCTCCTGATGTGTCTCAGCTTTCCATAACGTAGATTTGTGTTATTGCCTTTACACATTGCTGTGTCCTAGTGTGAACACTGGTCTATCTCTGATTTCTTGTTACCTGCCACCTCCACCATCCAGCAGCTGCCAGATGAAGTACGTTGTCCCTGTCACCATGTAGGGTCTCTCAGGGTCCATTTGTTAGGTTCCTGATAGTGGTTTCTCCCTTATCAGGGCGGCTTATCTGCTTTAGGCAGGTCTGTAGCCTGTAGGGACATAGCAGGGTGTGTTTGCCACCACTTACCTAGTCTGACAGCTTGTGCCAAGCCTGGTTGCTTTTTTCATGGACCCTGTTTTAACATGTAAGTTGGAATTATTTCACATGCTTTAAATGTTTAAAATTTTGCACATTAACCTGTTTTTTTTAATTCATAGATTTTTACATTTACTTTTTTTTTAAAATGTATTGGTTACTTCTAAGGGTGAGGTCACACATGGCATATTGGTTACATTTTCAAAGATATTACAGCTAAAGAGAGGTGATTTGCCTGATTACATTACTGTAAACATCTGCCTTTACAAAATGCAATTTCAACACAACGTTAACATATGTTAACACCTGTGCTAATAATGTGTTAAGATGCACGTTTTGTAAATGTTGTAATGTCTTTCAAAACGCAATGAAATGCCATCAAAATGCAATGCATGACCGCACCCTTAACACCACGTGTGACCGCAGCCTCATATCACGTTATCTCCCTGTGGTGCGACTAGAGTGCTTAAAAATGCAGGACACAGCCTCAAATCCAAAATTTACAGTAGTGTCCACTCCTGCATACAACCCCCTCACGTGGCTTGTGTCCATGTGGATTTAAGACAACAAAAAGTGTCCAAAAAGAAGCCACAAGAAAAAGACATGATCATACATAAGGTGCAAAAAAGAGCTGCCAAATGTCTCAATTATACACCAAAGAAAAAAAAACTATGATACATGTCCCCCATTGTGTGCTGAGAAGAAAATCAGTCATCAATAGCATCATCTGATGTCAAAATTACAGATAAGTAAATTCATGAGAGATAAACAGGTAAATAGAATACAGAAGTGTAATCCATGAATAAATCTGATTTTGTTTCCGCACAGACACCCTGGCTGGATAGATTGTGTTATAAATTATTTGCTGAAACCTTATTTTTCTGGAAAATACTTATAACCGCGTTGTTATCAATCTTCAAATATTTTCTCTATTTACAGCGGTTGTCAATGATAAGACATGAAGTCTGCTCAGCTTGATTTGGGACTGAATGAACTAAGCCCTAAGTCAGTGGTGGCGAACCTATGGCACTGGTGCCAGAGGCGGCACTCAGAGCCCTTTCTGTGGGCACCCGGGCCATGTCCCCAGGACACCTAACAGGACTCAAAGAATCTTCCTGCAGTTCCAAGCAACTTAAAACATGCTGCTTTCAGAAAGAAGCTAACATTTTCCATCTTTCTACTGTGTTGCTGTCCTCAGGAGGACAATATGATTGAAAGTTGTTGAAGAACAGGGAGCAATAAGTTACTGCTTTAAATTTTGGTTGGCACCTCGCAATACATAAGGGGGGTTTGAGGTTGCTTTTTGGGCACTCGGCTGCTAAAAGGTTCGCCATCACTGCCCTAAGTGGTTAGGATTGTCAACTTGCACCACCGTGGTCACAGTTTACAACATGTAACATAGTATGGAGTTATCCTCATGTTTGCATTGGCTTCTTCCTACGGACAGATTTATTACTAGGCAGCCATTTTACTCCACTATTTTGTAGTGCCTTTTGGTGAATCTTACACATCAGATTAATTATAGTGCTTTAGACAGTTTGATACATGCTTTCATTTTGGCATATGAGAAACATCTGCCTGCACATTCTCAATGACACAGGTGATACCATCACATCATCTACGTCCAATACTGGAAACCCAGGGAGAAGAGGAGCTGCGGGAGCATTGGATTGCAAAAGGTAAGTAATGATTTTAGTGTTTTTTCTTTTCATGGCCAAAACCCCAGAACTGATAATCTGGGGACCCTGTTGTAACAACTTAATTAATTATGGGAGCTGATGTACATTATTTCAATTAATAAGGTTGTCTGCTTAACTGAACATGTCACCGCTACATGACATAATATTACTGCATGGTGATCAGAAAATAGTACATCATCCGGGCAATGCCTTTTCAGCTTATCACCTGTAACTTATAGCTGACACCCCAGTGTAACACCCACGGTTGGAGTGAGATCTGATTGTGTGTGGTAAATGGTGGGTGGTATTCTAATGAACCATTTGAATATGAATTATGCTTATTCCTGGAATATCCCTTTAAATTGCTTTTTCTAACCCAGACATTTTGCATGATATGTTGTTGAGCAGTGAATTCAGCATGTTTACGCTCCTAGCAACTGAGCATCACTGTGATTGTCTGGGGTTGTCCCCCTAGCAAATCACAGCCATGACTTGCTGTTAGGGGTCGAAATCAGCTGGATGGGCTTTCTTGGCAGCAAATCAAACAACATGTCAAGTATAGGTGGAGCGACCTGAATGCCAAAACACTAAATTAAAGTTCGGGTCCTCTCATCTCTAATTATCAGCTTTTGAGGAGTCCACTAAGATGAATACCAGAATACACTAGGCTAGCACAGAGAGAAGAGGCAACTCCTCCAACTGACCTACTGATTAAGTATCAATTCCTAATCAGTTTCCTGCTCTGCCTGTTGACTGGAGTGTATTTCCTTCTAAATATGTAAACCAAAACTACCGTATATACCGGCGTATAAGACGACTTTTGAAGACAGAAAAATCTTCTGTCTTCTCTGGGGTCGTCTTATACGCCGGTAATCGTCTTATACGGCAGCGGTCCCGGTGCATGGAGAGGGCTCACGGGCTGAGCCCTCTCCATAACCGGTAAGCAATATGCAGCAAAGGCTTACCGGTAACACGCGGGTGTTTGCACAGCGATGGCTGCCGGCAGCCTCAAAAAGCTGCCGGCAGCCTCAAAAAGACATCGGGGCGCATACTCACCCTCCGTTGGCCCCGATGTCCGCGCTGTGCTGTCTTCAGTCTTCCGCGCCGTCTTCTTTCTTCTGCTTGGCGCCGCCATGTCTTTCCCCGGGTCGGCGCCTAGTATGACGTCAGCAGCGGCGCGTCATACTAGGCGCCTGCCGGGGAAGATCAATGGCGGCGCCCGGCAGAAGAAAGAAGACGGCGCGGACATCGGGGGAGCATCGGAGTGAGTATATAAGTTTATTTTTTTTTTTAATGCTGGGCTGGGCTGTATAATACTGGGGGCTGTGCTGTATACTACTGGGGGCTGTGCTGTATACTACTGGGGGCAGTGCTGTATACTACTGGGGGCTGTGCTGTATACTACTGGGGGCAGTGCTGTATACTACTGGGGGCTGTGCTGTATACTACTGGGGGCTGTGCTGTATACTACTGGGGGCAGTGCTGTATACTACTGGGGGCTGTGCTGTATACTACTGGGGGCTGTGCTGTATACTACTGGGGGCTGTGCTGTATAATACTGGGGGCTGTGCTGTAATGGTAATGTTGTTGTTGTATGCCTTATGTTTATGAGCGACAGTTTTCCTGCTATATACCTGCATGTCATAAGAATTTACATTAAAAAAAGGACCATGTTAAATTCAAATCAGTTTTTTTTTTTAATTTTTACCGGTGTTTTGTATGTGTTGGAAAAGGGGTAGTCTTATACGGCGAATACCGTATTTTTCGCCCTATAAGGCGCACCGGACTATAAGGCGCATTAGTCCGATGCGCCTTATATATGTAATAATTCCATATATAAGGCGCATGGGACTATAAGGCGCGGGGTCCGGGGGCGTGGCGGAGGTCCGGGGGCGGAGCGGAGACCCGACGGGACGCGACGCCGAGACGCGACGGGGAACGCGGGGAAGGTGAGCGGGGAAGGTGAGGGGGAGGTGGAGGAGGGCAGCGGACCATACTTACATAGGTCCCCGCTACCGGAGACAGCAGATCTCCAGCGGGAACTGCAGACCACGCGGCAGAAGTTGTTCGTGCCGCGTGGTCTGCAGTTCCCGCTGGAGATCTGCTGTCTCCGGTCTCCGGTAGCGGGGACCTATGTAAGTTTGGTCCGCTGCCCAGCGCCATACATAGGGCGCACCGGTCTATAAGGCGCACTTTGGATTTCCACGGAAATCCAAGGCTTTTAAGTGCGCCTTATAGTCCGGAAAATACGGTATATCTTAAACTCTATATTTTAAACAGGAAAGTAGGGGGGTCGTCTTATACACCAGGTCGTCTTATACGCCGGAATATACGGTAAATACACTTAGTAAATCTGCAGTAAGTTGTGAGCTACAGCTTTCATTTTAGCTAGAGTCAATGGGGAGGCATTTATGAAACAAATTTAGCTTCCAAAAAAGCGCCAGTAGAGTTTGTGCAAAATCATATATCACTGCAATTACAGTTCTTTTCAGTTTTTTTCTGTTCAAAATTTTTATTTGTCAACTTGCACCAAATCAATTTATGCCATTTTTCTGGACTAAGATGCCTGCCCAATGATACAACTACCCCAATGTAGCCAACAAACAGATGTGGCACTGTTTCTGAAAACAAACTTTATTATGTTGGACAACTCAACAATTGTAGACATCATCTTAGGCCCCTTCCACAAGAGTTGCAGATCACGTCAGAGTTTGATCAGGGTGCGATCAGGGTTTGGTCAGTGAAAAACGCACATTTTGCATCAGAGTGCAATCAGTTTTCAGTCAGAGTTTGTTCAGTGTCTCAGTTTTATACGGGCGTTTTCAATGTATTTTCAATGCGATTTCAATGCGTTTTTCACATGCAGGTAATGCGCATTAAAGGACTCAGGACTGAGCTCTATCTTTTCTATGGCAATTGATGCCTGAAAAACGCATTGCACTTGCATTGCACTTGCAAGTGTCTCAGAGTGCAATACGTTTTTGATGCATCTCCATAGACTTGTATGGTGCGTTTTTCACGCGCGTGACTTGCAAAAGTAGAGCATGCCAAGATTTCAACGTGCATTAAAAAACGTGCGTGAAAAAAAATGCAAGGCTGAAAAGACCCATTCATTACAATGTGTCAGAGTGCAATGCCAGTTCTGCGCGTCAAAAGCACGCACAAAAAACGAGCATGAAAAACGCGAGTGTGAAAGGGGCCTAATTATTGCTATTAGAAACACTCATATTTTCAATAGGAAATTTGAAGAAAACTCTAACACAGCATCATAAGGGCTAACTATCCAAATACACTCTCTGGATCAACGCAGTGAAGTAGAGTTTCAGAGCTTTTTTTCTAGAGGCATTTAATCCTAATAATCTGCATTTGCTGGTTGTTGATTTCTAAACTCACTATAAAATGTGGAAGAAGTGTAAATTAGTCTTGGATAGTAATTCTGGGGTGATTAGCGGATGTTTCCGTGCATCATTTTGGCTCTCCTGCTGAATAATTATTCCTCCTTACAAGCACATATCTTTTAGTGGCACTCTAGAAAATGCAGTAATAAACTACTGCAGTGCAGTCATTTCAGTGATGCCTGGAAGTTCTTGCATTTTATTTTGTCACTTTTTTTTCCCAGGCAGAACACACAAACTTTAAATCTTGACAAAGTGAACATTATAGTGCAAATCGTAGAGAAAGTAATGAGAAAGTTAAAGTTATTGCATTTTATAAAAATGTGATTATAAAGAATGGCTCGAGAAAACGATTAAAGAGAATGAAAACTGCCATACGTAAAGCACAAATGGAGGCAACACGAAGCTACACTGCCAGCTAACTAGCTCATTTTATCTTGATATGTTCTTTATTTACAAAAATGTTGAAACAGCATTTAAAAACAAATCTGCATTAATAAAAAAGGATTCAAAGATTTATGGTCCGTGTGTCGAGCAAGTACGGTATATACATTTTAATGTTTCTCCAATTCTTAAAACCTTTAGATTCAACTACATCACGCAGTTTCCGATAGAAGAAGGTTAAAAAGAAGAAGGTTAAAAATTTGGATCTTCTTTTTTCAAATTATGAATAAATAATATGTTGGATTTTAGTACAGTTGAATTCCTTTAATCTGGTTACCTGTCAAAATATGTTGTACATTAAAAAACAAACTTCATCAAATTAGACTTATTGGTAAAGTCTTCATAAGGAGAGCTCTTACTTCCCAACCCTAGTCAAAAGCCTCTCCCTCAGCTGAACCATACGCTCTACTGATGAGACGCAAAGACACTGAAACAGCACTAAAGCCAGAAATACTCAGGGAAATACACTAATACACACAAATAAGTACAAAATCAATGACTTATTGATCCAGGAGTTACGAATTTGGTGGGACTCGGTTACAATCAAATCATATGTTGATAAATCCATGATCCCGAGAGGATTAAGATTGAAAAAAATGCCGACTACAATTTACTCACCACAAAATAGAGAAAAATATTTTCACTATGACCGGAGCTCCAAGGATTCTAAAACTTCGATGAACAGCACCAATCTTCAATTTCTCCTGCTGAAAGTATGTCACCATTCAGACTAGCACCATCGCACTCTCATTCTCCTCCTTTATTATATTGTAACTGGAAGAAAATATGCAGGCAGATGGTGTGGTACGTTCCAACAAGTTTAAAATTTATTCCAATTCATTATACTCACAAAAATCCAATAAAAATGCGCATATCACAAATTCACATAACGGGACGCTAGCTTTCTGTCCGCCCGACCCAGGGTTTCGCCGGCAAGGCTTCTTCCGGGGCGTTGCTGACCAGACTTTCTTAATCAAAGTAACTCCATACTTTCCGAATGTTCCCTAAAACTTATGGCATTAATTATTGAGTATGAGGAAAAAAGAGCTTTTGTCCACACGAATGTCAATAAAAGATATACAAAAAAACATACAGCCACAAAGTGGACATCCGGAGTTTCAAGAGCTGGACAACAAAATTAAAAATAACATCTCAAAATTAGAAAATGCCATAATGGAAACCAAAAAATCAAAGTTAAAAGGGACACTGAGGATTACGCCTTGGACCAGGTCTATACCTGGAAACGATATCGCACTTCGAATGCCACTGCTAATGTGAAACCGATTCTAAAGAAGAAAAAATTATAAGAAAAAAACGCTCTGAAAGTAAAGTGAGTTTTTCGGATGTGGATATCTCATCACCTGCTACCTCAGAGGATTTTTCAGATTCTTCAGTAGGCTCCTCACAAACTAGCAGCATTTAGTCATCAAAAAAAGCTGCAAATAATCCAAAAAACAAGAAAACAAAACCGTCAAAAAACGAAGGAGAGCCGGACGGAAGCATAAAAAATCGATATCCTCTAAGACAACAAAAGTAGAGGAGGTTCCCATTTATAATTTATCTAGCTATGTTTTGTCATCAGAACAAATATCTGTTCTATCAAAAGGTTTAGGATACTCTCCCACGTGTAACTTTGATTTATTTTCTACACTCCTGGACGTGAACAAATTTGCCAGATCTATAACTTTACGCACGCATTTTGAACAAAATGTTTTTCTTAAAAATGTTTCTCATGATAATGTTGACAATATATATGTGCCTGAAAATGTTGAATTGAGTCTTAACAGCAATACTAACTCCTTTTCAGATCAATTACATACTGTTGAACTAAGACAGCTACAGAGTGAAGGTAGCATTAATGAATGTGATTTCGTAGACCCTAATATTTCCTTTAGGATGCCAAATCCTTTTTTCTACCCTGTCCAGTCTCATCCTGAGATATTGAACTTGTTTCAGGACTGGGTGGAACAGGAGTTGGTCTGCCTACAAAATAATGTTATGAATGGTAAAGTCTCATCTAGAGGTAATCTTTCCTTCAAGATGAGAAAAGCCATTAAAGATTTAAGTAATAACGAGGATTTGTTGGTTTGACAAGCGGATAAGGGGGGTGGCATTGTTTTTATCAATGCAGGTTTATACAAAAAATTTAATTTGGAAATTTTGGAGGACCAACTAGTTTATAGGGAAATTCCATATGACCCTACAAAGGATATTCAAGTTTCCTTGACAAAGTTATTGGAGGAGGGTGTGGATATGGGTGCCATTTCCAGCAGGATTGCAGAATATATTAATGTTAAGTTCCCTGTGGTTCCCATATTTCATTCCCTCCCTAAAATACACAAAGAAAGATTCCCTCCCCCTCTCAGACCCATTGTAGCAGGCATAGGGTCCATTAATGAAAAGTTAAGTGCATGGGTTGATCATCTATTACAGCCATTGGTTGTTTCTTTGCCAGGTTTGTTGAAAGATACCAAACATGTTATCTCTCTCCTAGATGGTTACCCGTGGAATAAGTCTACTTCACTCTGGCTATAATGTGATGTTATAGGACTTTATCCCTCCTTAGAATATTCAATGGTCCTTAAATCCTTGGGTCATTATCTGGAGAGATATAGTAAATACACAAATGAAACTAAGGAATTTTTGTTGGGGTCAGTTAATTTTTTACTTAAAAATAATTATTTTTTATTTGATAAAAGATTTTTCATTCAGAAGTGTGGAGCAGCCATGGGGGGGGGGGGGGGTGTTCTCCCTCCCTGGCGAACATCTACATGTCATATTGGGAAGAGTTTTTCCATTTTTCCTCATCCAATCCGTGTCTCTCTCATATCAGGTGGTATGGTCGTTATATTGACGATCTCCTCCTGATATGGGAGGGACCGGAGGATGGCATCCTTCATTTTGCTGATTTTATCAACAGAAATGATATGAACTTAAAATTCATGTTTACTTATAATAATTCCATCAATTATTTGGATGTCAGTCTCAAAGGTGATGAGAGTGTCTCAATTTCCATTTATACTAAGCCCACAGCCACTAATTCCATCTTGGAGGCCACATCATGTCACCCTCCCCATGTAATAAAAAATGTCCCTGTTGGAGAATTAATAAGAACTATAAGAAATTGCACTGACCCAGTCACTTATAACACAGAAAGGGAGAGGGTATGCAGTAAACTCTCGAAAAGAAAATACCCCAAATGGATGCTAGATAGGGCACGATATACAGTTGACAATATTGATAGAGAGGACCTGGTATACAGGACAAAAAATCAGAAAAAGAATTGGTCAAAAGATAAGGCACCAGTGTTTTTTTCAACCACATATAGTAATCAATACAGAGAGGTGGTGGGCATTATACAAAAATACCTACCACTATTATATTTAGACAACAAGGTGTCGAAGATTTTAGGAAAAAAAGTCAATTTTGTTTCAAGGAAAGCTCCAACTCAACTAAATTCTTTCACCAAGTTTATTCTCTTCAACTCCAAGAAAATCGAAAAATACTTGGTTATCCACCAAGGGTTTTTATGGATGCGGACATAATATTTGTCTATGTTGTAAGTTTGTAAACTCCTCAAAAGAATTTGTTTCCTGTAGCACGGGAGTAAAATATAATATTTCTGGTTTCATTAATTGTAATACTTCAAATGTTATCTATTTAATCATGTGTAGAAGTTGCAATATTCAATATGTGGGATGTACAGGAGGTCCTCTCAAAACACGTATTAGCAAACATTTATTGGATGCGAGAAAAATGGATGCAGTTAATGTATCCATTGCTTCTCGTCATTTTCAAGCAATGCACCATGGGGATTGTAGTTCCTTTACTTTCATGGGTATCGAGAAGGTGTGGAAACCTGTCTGTGGAGGATATCACAGACGGAAGTTGCTCAATCACGAGACCTTCTGGATCTTCACCTTGGACACGAGAGTTCCAAAAGGCATGAACAAAAGGTTGGATATGATTTGTCATTATTGATTATTTTTATTGTTTTGTTAGTGTTTGTTCTCATATGTTTTTATGTATATATCAGGTTCTATTGTTAGGATTGTTGTGGAAACACGTGTGGAATCCATTATGTGTTTTCACTCAACCAGTATATATTGCCTTGTATGTATCCTAGAGGTAGTCATGAATAAGGATATGTGATATCCGAAACGCGTAGACCGCTTTGCTGTGACATGTGTACCCTGTGGCTATCATGTGTCTTTTTTAACTAAAAATAAAGCCTTGAAGATTTTACTACCTGGTGTCTCCTTGAAAGCTGGATCGTGTGAAGAGCTTTTCCCTTCTTGTTGTTTTTGTTCAAGTTTTCTGCTCTCAAGCCAGAGTGACCCGTGCGTGGACCTTTTCAGGTGCTACAAGCCTTTCCATCAGGGTGAGCTGACCACATTTTCTTGTTAATAACTTTATTGTTTCATATTACAAGATAAAAATGGTACTATTATTCATGAATAGACAAAAACCAGCATGGGATACAGCCCATAGTATAAGCGTAGTTGTTTGGGAATCCCCACCTTACTGTATTGTGATAAAAGTAACACACAATATCATGTTCCGTATATCAAGTATTATATCTAATGTTACAATAAAATAAGCAATATTTGAATAAAAGCGTCAATAATCTTAGACAAAAGGAACACATATGCAACACTTACATCAAGCCAAGGTTCACCAGTAGGATATGGACAGGAGTCGTGAATACAGCATGCCACCCATTGAAACAGCACTGTCTAGAGAAGCTGTTCTTCTTGGAATAGAAATACTGGTTTGGCTTTAATCCCCCATCATGTCATTAGGCTTCTTGAAAGTCGTGCTTGATTTTAAGGGAGCTGCCTTACAAGGTAGCTAAGGAAGGTGATGTTTAGCCCATCCTAAAAAATATTTCCCAAACCACCGCATTGACAGAGATTGTGGGATGGATTAGATGTTGTATTGATACAGTAAACCATATCTCTCCTTTATCTGACTGGAGATAAGCAAACAGAGGTTTCATAAATCCTTTATCCCTAAGTTGATCGAACATTATAACAGGTCAATAGATGACATAAAATAAATGACAGACCCAACCAACCCAATTGTGTTCTTATTTTCTTATGGCCATCATGTTATAGTACCATATATGTTTTTTTGGTCTGATGTTTGGACCGCCTGTACAAAACTATTTCCCCTGGAATTAATAAAGTTGTTTTATATTGTATAAGTAACTAAAAAGCAAACACTGAAGAAATGACAAATAGTGGGTAGGGTAAGAAGAAATTGGATGAGGAGAAAAAAAGGTATTGAAATCAACATTTAAATGAATTTTCCAATTTAAGTCATAAATGCTATATCTACTTCAACACCCTCCCATCAGAACCCCTATAGGGAGATTTTCTGGTGTATACATAAAACATTGGTGCCCCTTATCTTCTCTGCTTTTGATATTCTTGTTAACTATATATCACAAAGAAAATAATTTTAATAAAAGTAAAACGGCACAAATAAATCTATATAAAGTTTTAAAAAGGACATTTTTGGGGGGTAAGAGACTCATATCTAAACTTCTTGTCATAGGAATCAAAGATCTTCATCAGATCATGAGAAGAATGCTGTGTATCATTTTGCGATCTAAACTAAATAATCTACGTTACACAATAAGATTATCACATCTTTGTTACTTTAATTCGTTTGTGATCCCGACCATCTTGCCTAATAGCGTTTAATGCTATGTTTTATAAAACCCAAGCAGCACATATTAGGGATTTATGATTCTTGTTAAGTAATAGTAAGATAAAGATTTAATAACCACCACGCATATATTCAGAAGAGACAGTTATGGAGCAGCAGGGCACTTTCTTGTGTTGGCAAATACTGTCCTTGTTGGGTTGTACTCTAAAGATAAATTATGAATGCAACATGAAAGCTGTAAAATTTGTTGTATCTTATATTATCTCCATGTTAAAGGCCACAAAAGCTCTTCAGTGAAGTCAGCCATTAAAAAATGACAGGTATTGCTATCAGCCTTCTTTATAGCCTATTACCTGCAATGACAGCAGCTGCTACAGTACTTCTGTACAGCCTATCACATTATTTGCAGCTAAAGCCAGCTACTGTGTCATTTCGGCTCATTTCCTTGACAGTAGCATCATAAATCCATGCAGCTGCAGGGTAACTGTCGGCTGCTTCGATTATCTTCATAGTTGGAATGAATCTTGAAATGTATGTAACAGGCAATGACTGTTATGGATCAGGCACAAGGGCCATTCTCTATCCATTCTGTCAGTTCTGTGATGCAATATCTACCTGAAAGAGAGTCCCTAAACTACTGTCATGTAATCACAGATAGAGTGCCTGAACTTTAACAGAATGTTCCATAGAACTTCTCCAAATCCACTCCGCTACCCTTACACAATCAGCAATAAACCAGGCATCTCCGAGGTGTTAATAATGTCAAAATGGAAAATGGATATCCGGACCATTAATCTAATAAGTAATGTAAGATGAAACTCATGCAAGGCGTTAAATGATATTACAGGTCCGATAACTATCTTTAACCTTGTACATGAACAAACAGCTACAAAATATACAGAATATGTAAAATACCAAAAATTTCACTATGATAGTTAATTTTATCATATAACAACTTCAAAAAGAATGTTACATTAATAACAGTATTAGCAGCGCAAATATTCTCGTAGAGTCATCTAGAGGTCACTAAGTACATTTTACAGTATAGGCAAAAAAGTTTTTATGATTTAACCAATAAATGTAATTGCGTTTTATATTCAAGGAAGTTTTTGATTTTTAAAAATAATTTTACAAGTTATCTATATTTTATGGAATACTGTAATGTTTTACTTTGGCCCTTCATATAGATAACACTGATCCATCATTACATCACTACTGACAATAGATGATGTCACAGCTTATCTCCTCCCCCTCCCTGTACAATGTCTTCTATATAGATAACACTGATCCATCATTACATCACTACTGACAATAGATGATGTCACAGCTTATCCCCTCCCTGTACAATGAACTCTATATAGATAACACTGACCCATCATTACATCACTACTGACAATAGATGATGTCACAGCTTATCTTCCCCCCTCCCTGTACTATGACCTCTATATAGATAACACTGACCCATCATTACATCACCACTGACAATAGATGATGTCACAGCTAAACTCCTCCCCCTCCCTGTACAATGACCTCTATATAGATAACACTGACCCATCATTACATCACTACTGACAATAGATGATGTCACAGCTAAACTCCTCCCCCTCCCTGTACAATGACTTCTATATAGATAACACTGACCCATCATTACATCACTACTGACAATAGATGATGTCACAGCTTATCTCCTCCCTGTACAATGTCTTCTATATAGATAACACTGATCCATCATTACATCACTACTGACAATAGATGATGTCACAGCTTATCCCCTCCCCCTCCCTGTACAATGAACTCTATATAGATAACACTGACCCATCATTACATCACTACTGACAATAGATGATGTCACAGCTTATCTTCCCCCCTCCCTGTACTATGACCTCTATATAGATAACACTGACCCATCATTACATCACTACTGACAATAGATGATGTCACAGCTTATCTCCTCCCCCTCCCTGTACAATGACCTCTATATAGATAACACTGACCCATCATTACATCACTACTGACAATAGATGATGTCACAGCTAAACTCCTCCCCCTCCCTGTACAATGACTTCTATATAGATAACACTGACCCATCATTACATCACTACTGACAATAGATGATGTCACAGCTTATCTCCTCCCTGTACAATGTCTTCTATATAGATAACACTGATCCATCATTACATCACTACTGACAATAGATGATGTCACAGCTTATCCCCTCCCCCTCCCTGTACAATGAACTCTATATAGATAACACTGACCCATCATTACATCACTACTGACAATAGATGATGTCACAGCTTATCTCCCCCCCTCCCTGTACTATGACCTCTATATAGATAACACTGACCCATCATTACATCACTACTGACAATAGATGATGTCACAGCTAAACTCCTCCCCCTCCCTGTACAATGACCTCTATATAGATAACACTGATCCATCATTACATCACTACTGACAATAGATGATGTCACAGCTTTTCTCTTCACGGTACAATGACTTCTATATAGATAACACTGACCCATCATTACATCACTACTGACAATAGATGATGTCACAGCTTATCTCCTCACTGTACAATGACTTCTATATAGATAACACTGACCAATCATTACATCACTACTGACAATAGATGATGTCACAGCTTATCTCCTCCCCTCCCTGTACAATGACCTCTATATAGATAACACTGATCCATCATTACATCACTACTGACAATAGATGATGTCACAGCTTATCCCCTCCCCCTCCTGTATAATGACCTCTATATAGATAACACTGACCTATCATTACATCACTACCGACAATAGATGATGTCACAGCTTATTTTAAATTTTAAATCCCGCGCTTAGTCTGAATCAGTCGGGTTATCCGACGGCATGCCCCTCGATTTCTGTCGCTTAAAAGTCTGCGCAGCCGCGACACAATCCCCAGTTAAATACCTGTCCCAGCGGCGCAAATCACGAAAACTTCAGGAAAAACTACGAAAATGCATCCGCGGACCCTTAGTAAATAAGCCACAATATCTAGAAAGCTATTGTATAAACCTCAATGACTCCTCTCTCATACAGTCTATGGCAGTGAGGACTGCTGTTAACAAGAGAACAGAAGCTCAGACACAATGGCCTCTGTAATCAAGCAAGGGAAACAGAAACAAAAATCTACAATCAGAAAATAAAAATTAGTTAGAAAAAAGTTATATTTTTCACTGGTTTGAATGTACAATGTAAAAAGGTGCAATGCTCCTTGTACATAGATTATGATGATTCAACTTAGTAGTAAATTGACTCTATATATGGCTTTATGAAATTCCATCTAGTATTGCAGTTTTGTGATGAGCAGGTTCGTGACAAACTATCTCACAAACCTGTCCCAAACATCTACCTACCACCCGTTCTACCTTTATAGGTATCATGGTGGTAGGTCCCCTTTAAAGGGGTAGGAAATGAATATTAGTAATTTACTTACCCGTCCCGTCGCGTTCCCTGAGGTGCGTTGTCCAACGAGGATTAGGAGTTGCCGCGATTCACTAAGATCGTGCGTCCAATTTCCTGCATGTGTCGCTTCCCCGCTCAGGTCCACCGTAGTTCACCTTCTTCTTCCTCGGTGTATGTGAATGCATGGCTTTCGACACAGTTTTGAATGTTAAATCCCGCGCTTAGTCCGAATCAGTCAGGTTGTCCGACGGACACGGCCCGATTTGTGTCGCATAAAAAAAAATCCAGTTAAATGCGTTGCAAAATTGAAAAAGTCGGGAAACCTGCCGAAAATGCGGTCCGCGGACCATTAGTAAATGTGGACCATTGTGTAGTCAAACCATAGCCATATGAAACAATAGGAGTCCTGCTTGCAAGAGCTTACAATCTAAGAGATAACATCGGACCCCTGCTTGATGGCACCCAAAGCACTGCAATGCCTACTAGCCTAATAGTTAAACCCATGTGCCTAGCTGACTGTATACTTATAGTAAGAAGAATATAGATAGAGAGAATAATCACACTGCTAATAGAGATGAGACTGGTCATGCGATGCTGTGCTGACGGATAATAGAATTGATAGCAAAGCAGAAAGAAAGAGAAAGTAAGACAAAGCCAAATAAAAACCAACATTTTTCTAATTTTGCATTGCAAAAATATGTGTAAAAGAAGATGGTGGGGAGCAGGAATGGAAAGTTGTTCTTCCACTGGAGATTAAAAGTACCGTATATACTCGAGTATAAGCCAACCCGAGTATAAGCCGAGGCCACTAATTTTACCACAAAATACTGGGAAAACCTATTGACTCGAGTATAAGCCGAGGGTGGGAAATGCATTGGTCACAGCCTCCCCAGTATATAGCCTGCCAGCCCCTGCCCCAGTGTATATAGCCTGCCAGACCCTGCCCCAGTGTATATAGCCTGCCAGACCCTGCCCCAGTGTATATAGCCTGCTGCCGCTGCCGGACAGATCAATCAGAAGATATACAGGGGTCACCGGAAAGGTGAGTTTAGATATATTTATTTTTTTGACTCGAGTATAAGCCGAGTTTGGGGTTTTCAGCACATTTTTTGTGCTGAAAAACTAGGCTTATACTCGAGTATATAAGGTACATAAAAGTTTTTCAAACTAAGATAATAAGATAATTATAATTAATAATAATTAAAATTATTATATCAATAGCAATAGACATTTTTCCCTCCAAGATAGTAACAGATAATTTTTGTTTCATTAACTTAATTTTCATTGCATGTATATATGATGTGTTAGTTTTATAAACTATGCTCTGTAGTAAGAAAAATGGGAGCAGCAGATAACCTAGTCATAACTCTGGTCACAATGTAAGAAGCATGAAAAATGATCAGTGGCAATTGCAATGGGGACCAAGGGATTGATCCTGTTAATATGTGAGAATGGGGTGGAGTAGAAGTGCATGGAGACATGCTGTGATTTCATGTGATCAAATATATACATGCAAATGTTAGTGCGTAAAGGACCTTAAATGACATCACTCTGGTCACGTGATACGAAGTGCTGAACGGGGAGAAGGAATAGAAATGAGTATAGAAGGAAGGACATTCCTTCTGTAACTTGCTTAGACTTTGACAATACTAGAAGATAACATATGATTTTATGGGGACGTGAGGTAGAATTTTTTAGCTAAAAGAAGGGTATTATTTAGATAATAGGGCTCTATGGGCAAGTGTCACTAGCTGTATTTGGGAAAAGTGTGGTGATAATTTTTATGTAGTATTTATTTTGGGTGGGTTAATTTATATGGCAGTTTCCCTTTAAATTTTTCCTGTGGGGAAATAGAATAACATTGCTATGCCTCCACTTGTTTTTTAATTAAAATGTTTACGCTTTTCACCTTAAAGTTTAAAATAACATGCTGAAATGATTCTGTAGTACAATAAGGAGACAACAAATATGTGAAATATAACTATTAAAATAACAACTTCTCAATGAAAAGAGCTTTATTGGGGATTGTGGACAAGATCCATATTATTTCTATTAATATACAGCTGACTGGACAATGGGCTTGGATTCTGAGGCCATACTGTCACTTATTTACAGTAAGAGATGGGCGAAACAATTCTAACAATTCTTAATTTGTTTAGAATTTCAGGAAAACTTTGATTCATCACGAATTCAAAGTTTACGGTGATTCGTGGGTATGAATTTCAAATTTTTTCCCCCTTTATTAGCAAAATGGCCGCGAGCACAACGTGTTACATGGGCCAGAGAACTCTGGGAAGAAGAAAGGAACACACTGTAAGGCGGTAGTGTTCCTCACTGTATGAGGGTAGTGTTCCTCACTGTAAGTGTTCCTCACTTTATGGAGGTAATATTCCTCACTGTATGATGGTAGGGATACCAAATTTGTATAGGTTTTATAATGTTTTCATACATCTACAAAAATTAAAACCTCCTGTACAATTTTTTTTTAATTTTGCCATCTTCCAGCGCTAATACCTTTTTTATACTTTAGTGTACAGAGTTGTGCGTGGTGTTATTTTGATAACGTCTTTTGATAACATTTTCATTGCTATTGTTTTAAAGACTGTACAACCTTTTGATCACTTTTTATTGAATTTTTTTATATTTTTTAAAATGGAAAAAAAATGCCATTTTCGACTTTTGTGTTTATGATTTGTACTGTTTATTTATTTTTATATCAGTTTTTTATTGCAATTTTTTAAACTTAATTTTTATATTTACTATTTTTCAGACTCCCTAGGGTACTTTAACCCTAGGTTGTCTGATCGATCTTATCAGACAACCTAGCATATACTGCCTATGATACTGCAATATGCAGCAAAGACTTTCTGGCTATGGGGCTATGGTGAGGGCTCAGCCCATGAGCCCTCTCCATGCACCCACACCAGGCATGTGATGTACCGTTACATTAAATGCCGTGATTCGTTATGATCCGGTTTGGTTCGAATTTTCTCTGAAAATTCGGCAAACCGTGTCGAATCGGATTTACATAATTCACCCTTTTCTATTTACAGTGGTAATTGCAAAGAATTAGCTGTGTAAGTATGTACTATGGCACCAAAGGGTTAATAAAGAAACAAAATCAGTCAATCATAACAGTCGTTAAAGGATATCTGCCACCAGGATGAAGGATTGTAGACCAAGCATACTGACATGCTGGTGTGTGCCCCCTCTGGCAGGATCTGATGTTCCCTTAGCTTCTCATGCCCTGGTTTTTACAAGAAAAGGCTTAAAAATTATGCAAATAAGCCTGAGGCTCCTTGGTGTTAATGAAGCGTGGAGCCCCTCAGACTCATTTGCATCGTTTGTATAGCCTTTTTCCCTTAAAAACAAGAGAATAAGAAGCTTGAAGAAGGTCAAATCCTGCCAGAGGGGACACTCACCAGTATGTCAGTGTGCTTGGTTTATAATCCTTCATCCTGGTGGTAGATGTCCTTTAAGCAGGAGTTTAGAGAACGGGAATGGCAGGCATGTGTCTAAAATACATAATTAAATTTGTGACTTGAACATAGTTTTTGCCAGAAGAGGGAGGATTGAACTGAAGTTATGTACTTTTTGTGAAATATAGATTTATTTCAACATGTGAGTCTAGTGACTATAACAGCTAAACTATATCAGCCAAATAAATCCAGTTTCCAATGACTTATCCAACAACATATAGGACTTTACAGCTTCTTCAACTGGGCTGTAGCTCTAAGGGGAATTGCATATCCAAAAGATTAAATGTATAAATCATTTTACAAATCTGCAGCTGTTTAGGGGATCGCTCTCTTGTTATGTCTCTAATATTTCCTATGTAAACAACTTTACAGGAAGGAATGCTATATTAGCTACAGATAGGAGGAGGCCATAACTTAAATGGAAGAACTTACCCGATTCGGGTGAACACAACTGATTTTCACATGCAAAAATTTCTGTAGCAAAAACTGCTGCATGTGCAAACCCTCTTCTAGGTTCCTATGACTGGCATTCTGCTAAGAACAGCTGCCCACATTTATCAAGCAGTTACAGGTTGTGAAAAAAATGGCTCCTGCATTCCACTAACCAAAAAATAGAAAATTGTGGATGGCTAACTCCAGTAAATATTTGACCAATATCTTTTACACAGACATGGAGGCTCATTTACTATGGGTCACTTTCGTCAGACTGTGCACATTTTTCAGGGATTACACGACTTGCATTGGTATTTAACAAGTGTCTGTGCTGGCATTGTGTCACACGCAATCCTTTTTTGGCGCAGCTGCGCTGGCTTCCATGTGACATAATTTAGGGGGCGGGCCGTCAGACGATCCGGCTGATTCGGACTAATTGTGTTGCAAGTCCATGCACCTACATTTATCGCTTTTTTTAACTTCTACTAGTGGTGGCTGCAAGCGGGCAGAACATCTTTACTTGTACATAGCTACAGGCAGTCCCCGGGTTACATACAAGATATGGTCTGTAAGTTTGTTCTTAAGTTGAATTTGTATGTAAGTCGGAACTGGCGGGTTGTCATAAGAATCAATATTAACACTAAAGCTTCATTACAGACACCTGTGATAACTGTTACAGCTGATCTTTGTAGCCTAGGACTAAAGAACAATAAATTACCAATATCCAGAGGTCCGTTTGTAACTGGGGGTCGTATGTAAGTCGAGTGCCTGTATGCAGAAAACATTGGATTCCAACCCTCATAAGATATACTGCAATTGAAAAACAGTTCTCAGTTTTAGTTACATTTTTAATTAATGTTCTCG
The DNA here is from genome assembly GCF_040894005.1 of Engystomops pustulosus. NCBI lineage: Eukaryota > Metazoa > Chordata > Amphibia > Anura > Leptodactylidae > Engystomops > Engystomops pustulosus. The sequence goes on along the minus strand of NC_092411.1, from coordinate 45,885,297 downwards.
TTGTCTTTTGGGTCCAAAAAATGTATGTATAAAGATACATTTATGTAAGATGACAATAGGTATATATTAAAAATACCTAAAAATTCAAATCACCCCCTTTCCCTAGAAGTCATATAAATATAAATAAACAGTAAAAATCATAAACACATAAGGTAATTGAAAATGCCTGATCAAAATATAATAACGTTTTTTTCACTGCATTTAACCCCGTAACAGAAAATACTGCCCAAAGTCGCAAATGGCATTTTTTTTTGCCATTTTGAAAAATATAAAAAAATTCTATAAAAAGTGATTAAAAGGTTGTACGGTTCTAAAATTAGAAACATTGAAAATTTCATCAAAAGTCGCAGGAAATGACACCAACCACAGCTCCGTACACCGAAGTATGAAAAATTTATTAGTGCCAGAAGATTTTTCTTTTTGTACAGGAGGTTTTAATTTTTGTAAATGTATAAAAACATTATAAAACCTATACAAATTTGGTATCCACATGATCACACTGACCCAAAGAATAAAGTAGACCTGTCGTTTGGGGCGCACAGTGAAAGCTGTAAATTTTTTCCTGCTTCCCAGTATACGGATTACAATATTAAATACGATCACTATGAAGTGCAATTTCTTAGGCAGAAAACAAGCCCATACGCAGATCTTTACATGGAAAACTAAAAGAGTTATAGATTTTTGAAAGTGGGGTTGAAAAATAAAGACGCAAAAACGAAAAAGGGCCTGGTCCTTGAGGGGTTAATTCAATGATATAGAAGTGCTATAAGGCAAATCAGAGCAGTGCTGGGAATGCAGGGTTGTGGTTATTTGGGCCACAGCACATGTGGGGAATAAATTCACATTTTGAGAATAACTTCAACACACGTTTACAACATATTTTGTCATTTGATATCCTGCCTATGCTATAACCATGCTGTACAATTTCGTGTTCCATCCAGTTTGTAGCCTCCCTCTTCTAGCCATTGTACCTTAGTCACATATTCCACTCCTGTACCTTGAAATGAGATGTTTGCTCCTAGTAGACAGGACTTGTGCATAGTGTCTGTCGCTGCCAAAACTGCAATCTCTTACTTTATTCTAAACTCTTTGTCTTGTCTCTTCAACAAGCATAAATATATACATATAAAATGCCAGGAAAATCCAGGTCACTGTAAAAAATGAAATATGTGAAAAACAAGTTACACATTTAATGCCCTTTCAGTTTTATCAGCACATAATAAATGACAGGCCTGAAGCCACAAGTTTATAAAGAGCAACCCCTAAGGCACATGCCATGAACACCGAGCCTGTGCTTCCTTTGCAACTTTATAACTATATGTGCATATCAATTCTACTAAAGTCTTGGTAGAAGACTTTTACTGAAAAATCTCTCTCTTATATAAAGTCTTATTTTGCATAATTAAGATGCTCTAAATTAGAAATAATTAAATATTCTTCTACAAAATCTCAGATCCTCTGAAGTTATAGCTGTATTTTTACAAAGACATGTCCCCAGCAGTTGCCACTACAGGGAAGAAGCAAAATAAATGGACCTATCGAACTGATCACACTTCTTGTCGGAGGGGAATTGCTGGGCAATTTGTAATCCCTGCAGTTGGTCACTGGTCTCAACGGTTACAAGAACAGTGATGATTAGCAGTGACATCATTGTCCTTTCCAAAATTGAGGCTGAAGTTTAGGAAAAACATAGCCAGAGCAAAGATACATAGTTTCCTTTAATAGCAACAGTTATTTTCCCCATGGACTACAGTAAAAATGTAAATTAAACAAAAATGTACATTTTTAAATCGCCACAAAATCCCCACTTTTCAATTAAAAACAAACAAAATGTTTATCTCAAGTTGAGAATAACATGCCAGTATGCCTGAGGTTTTTATTGCCTCTTTTTCTTCTTTAACCCCTTAAGGACGGAGGGTTTTTCGGCTAATTTCTCGCTCTCCAACTTCAAAAATCCATAACTTTTTCATTTTTACGTGTACAGACCTGTGTGAGGGCTTATTTTGTGCGTAACAAATTTTACTTTCCCGTAATGTTATTTATTTTAACATGCCGTGTACTGCGAAGCTGAAAAAAAATTCCAAATGTGGAAAAATTGAAAAAAACCGCACGTGCGTCACGTTCTTGTGGGCTCAGTTTTTACGACTTTCACTCTTCGCTCCAAATAACACGCCTACTTTATTCTTTGGTTCGGTGCGATCGCGGTGATACCAAATTTATATAGGTTTTATTGTGTTTTAATACATTTTCAAAAATTAAACGAATGTGTACAAAAAAGAAAAAAAATTTTTTGCCATCTTCTGACGCTAATAACTTTTTCATACTTTGGCGCACGGAAATGTGTGAGGGGTCATTTTTTGCGAAATGAGGCGACGTTTTCATTGCTACCATTTTGAGGTCTGTGCGACATTTTGATCATTTTTTATTTCATTTTTTATGTTATGTAAAAAGGTGTAAAAGTCGCATTTTGGACATTTGGGCGCCATTTCCCGCCTCGGAGGTCACCGCCGGCCGTAACCGTTTTTATATTTTGATAGATCGTGCATTTTGGGACGCGGCGATACCTAATATGTCTGTGATTTTTACTGTTTGTTATGTTTTATATCCGTTCTAGGGAAAGGGGGGTGATTTGAACTTTTAATATTTTATTAATTTTTTTTATTTTTTAAACTTTTTTTTTTCTTTTTTTTTTCACTATTTTTTAGACCATCTAGGGTACATTAACCCTAGATGATCAGATCGCTCCTACCATATACTGCAATACTACAGTATTGCAATATATGGCGTTTTTGCAGGTCTTACATTACAATGAGCCACTGGCTCATTGTAACGAACCTGCATAAACCATGTAGCCTCATGTCAAGAGAAGACCCGAGGCTACCATGGTAACCGATCGCCTCCCCCCGATGACGTTCGGGGGCGTGGCGATCGAAAAAAAGATGGCGGCGCCCGCGCGCCGCCGTCTTTTAAACGCCGCCCGCGACTTTGCGGGCGGCGTTTAGAGGGTTAATAGCCGCGATCGGTGCAAGCACCGACCGCGGTTATTAGCGGTGGGGGTTTTGTGCAGAATGCAAAAACCCCCACCTCTGTATGAAGAGGACTCAGCCCGTGAGCCCTCTTCATACATCCCTTATACCTCTGCGCCGTAGAGCTACGGCGCAGAGCGTTAAGGGGTTAAACCTGATCAGAAGTGATCAAAACAGCATCAACAGAAACTACTTACAAAAAGGTTTATTCTCATAACCCGTGATATTTTTGCTCTTCAGAAAGTCATCCAGGCCTCTCTTGAACATGTACATAGAGTACTGCTCTTACAGTAAAGAACATTTGTCTATGGCGATGGTAGAATCACCTCTCCTCTAGACGTAGAAAATGTCCCCTTGTCACAGGCCGAGATATTTTGTACATTGTAATGAAGTCTCCCCTCAGTTGTCTTTTTTCTTAGCTGAATAACCCCAATCTTGGCAATCTGTCATTCATTCTAGTCTTCCCATTCCCTTAATAATCTTGATTGCTCTCCTCTGCATCCGCTCTAGTTCTACTATGTCCTTTTTATATACCGGTGCTCCAAACTGTACACAATATTCCATGTGTGGTCTGACCAGTGATATAAGGTATAAAGTGTATAAGCTTAAAACTATGTCCTTATCATAAGAATCTATTCCTCCCTTGATACATCCCATAAATTTGCTTTAGCAGCAGCCGCCTGGAACTGATCAGTAAAATTAAGTTTAGTAGTCACTGAAAGCCCCAAGTCTTTTTCTCCTTCAGGTGTACCAGATTTACAGTTTGAAACATAATTATAATTTTTATTTCCTCAACCCAAGTATATAACCTTATACTTATCTGCATTAAACCTCATTAGCCATTTGTCAGTTAATGCCTCCAGTTTCCACAAATCCCTCTGTAATATTATACTATCCTCCTCTGTGTTAATTACTTTACTGAGCTTAGTATCATCTGCAAATATTGAAACTCTACTGTGTAAACTCTCTATGTGGTCATTAATATAAATATTAAAAAGAAGTGCCCATACTGACCCCTGTGACACTTCACTGGTAATTTCAACCCAATCTGTTAATATGCCATTAATGAAAAACCCTCTGTTTTCCAGCACTGAGACATTTTCTAACTCAAATACACATATTTTCCCCTAAGTGTTTTTATGTACCATAGTACTGCACGTCACTCCACTTGGAGTATATAGGATGCTCAAATAGGGCAACAAGTTCATAAATTAATAAAACAAAAACTTTGCAGTCCTTCTTTAGGATGATTTGAGTTAATTTCTCTGGTGGTTAGTTCCCACCACTCATTCATCCAATTTCTACCAAGAGGTCAGCTCCACTTTCTCTATGCTTCACTTCTTCTGCAATCCATGTCTGTTGAAGGTCTTGGTTCAGACCAAAATGTTACATACATTTTCTTTTTGGATTGCTTTTCACTTAATAAATTTCTACAAATCATCCTAAAGAAGGATGTGCAAAGTTTTTGTTTCATTTTACGTACAAACCTTTTATGCGGCACTGTATCCAATGCCTTGGAAAGTGATGATAAACAACATCCACAGCTTTCCCCAGCTCCAGTCTAAAACTTATCTCTTCATCGAAGTCAATCAGATTAGTCTGACAGGTCCCTCATAAACCCATGCTGATGCTGGGAAATAAAGTTATGTACATGGAGATAGCATTTCTCACAAACCCCTCAAATATTTTTCCCAACAACCGATTTTAAACTCTCAGGTCTGTAGCTACCGGGTACTTTTTTGACCCTTTCTTTATTATTGGCACTACATTTGCTATACGGCCCTCCTGTGGCACAGAACCTGTCCTGAAGGAATCTTCAAATATTAGACCATTATTTCTTTATAACACAGTACAACAGTACCCAGGAGTAAATGCCATCTGGGCCTGTCAACTCTCCTGTCTTACATAGTACTGACAAGATGAATCTGTGTTATGCTTAATTTGCCCTGTGCTGGTGCTTCAGAGAATCCTAAACATCAGTCTTAATGAATTCCCCCATTGTCAAAGACCCACATTTATTAAAGCTCCTGCACCAGTTTTTTGTCTGACTTTTCCCTTTCTTTTCAGTGCAAACTGCTTGCAATTGTATTTATAAAGTGCCCATTTGCTACGCTCCACAAAATTCTGCACTGAAAGGGGCGTTCTGTTGCACATTTGTACCTTGCACCTTGCAGTGTCCGACAGAAGTGTGTTGCACGCTCTATGTTAAAGGTGCAGGGGGCGACAGATTCATGAAGGACACCTAGAGCAGTTTGCACTGGTTTTGAGAAATGTGGTCCAGAGTGTCATTTCATCACATTATCAAGCCTGAATTCATGCTGTTGTCTTAAATTCATCTAGCCCCCTCAGTCCCAACTGACTGCACTGTGGGGCCAAATGTCTAGCAGCTGCTGTGACTGAGGGGGTTAGATGTTTTCAGTACAGCAGCATGCATCCAGCTACTGGTAGCATGATGCAATGACATTCTAACTCCTGGGAGGGGGAGACACTAAGACTGTAAGATGTCATATCTCCTGCTGGCAGACAATGGTTAAAACCCTGATATACACTCACCGGCCACTTTATTAGGTACACCTGTCCAACTGCTCGTTAACACTTAATTTCTAATCAGCCAATCACATGGCGGCAACTCAGTGCATTTAGGCATGTAGACATGGTCAAGAAAATCTCTTGCAGTTCAAACCGAGCATCAGTATGGGGAAGAAAGGTGATTTAAGTGCCTTTGAACGTAGCATGGTTGTTGGTGCCAGAAGGGCTGGTCTGAGTATTTCAGAAACTGCTGATCTACTGGTATTTTCACGCACAACCATCTCTAGGGTTTACAGAGAATGGTCCGAAAAAGAAAAAACATCCAGTGAGCGGCAGTTCTGTGGGCGGAAATGCCTTGTTGATGCCAGAGGTCAGAGGAGAATGGGCAGACTGGTTCGAGCTGATAGAAAGGCAAAAGTCACTCAAATTGCCACCCGTTACAACCAAGGTAGGCAGAAGAGCATCTCTGAACGCAGAGTACGTCGAACTTTGAGGCAGATGGGCTACAGCAGCAGAAGACCACACCGGTTGCCATTCCTTTCAGCTAAGAACAGGAAACTGAGGCTACAATTTTCAAAAGCTCATCCAAGTAGAAGATTGGAAAAACGTTGCCTGGTCTGACAAGTCTCGATTTCTGCTGCAACATTCGGATGGTATGGTCAGAATTTGGCGTCAACAACATGAAAGCATGGATCCATCCTGCCTTGTATCAACTGTTCAGGCTAGTGGAGGTGGTGTCATGGTGTGGGGAATATTTTCTTGGCACTCTTTGGGCCCCTTGGTACCAATTGAGCATCGTTGCAATGCCACAGCCTACCTGAGTATTGTTGCTGACCATGTCCATCCCTTTATGACCACCCGTTACAACCAAGGTAGGCAGAAGAGCATCTCTGAACGCACAGTACGTCGAACTTTGAGGCAGATGGGCTACAGCAGCAGAAGACCACACCGGTTGCCATTCCTTTCAGCTAAGAACAGGAAACTGAGGCTACAATTTTCAAAAGCTCATCAAAGTAGAAGATTGGAAAAACGTTGCCTGGTCTGACAAGTCTCGATTTCTGCTGCAACATTCGGATGGTATGGTCAGAATTTGGCGTCAACAACATGAAAGCATGGATCCATCCTGCCTTGTATCAACTGTTCAGGCTAGTGGAGGTGGTGTCATGGTGTGGGGAATATTTTCTTGGCACTCTTTGGGCCCCTTGGTACCAATTGAGCATCGTTGCAATGCCACAGCCTACCTGAGTATTGTTGCTGACCATGTCCATCCCTTTATGACCACAATGTACCCAACATCTGATGGCTACTTTCAGCAGGATAATGCCCCATGTCATAAAGCTGGAATCATCTCAGACTGGTTTCTTGAACATGACAATGAGTTCACTGTACTCAAATGGCCTCCACAGTCACCAGATCTCAATCCAATAGAGCATCTTTGGGATGTGGTGGAACGGGAGATTCGCATCATGGATGTGCAGCCGACAAATCTGCGGCAACTGTGTGATGCCATCATGTCAATATGGAAAAATCTCTGAGGAATGCTTCCAGCACCTTGTTGAATCTATGCCACGAAGAATTGAGGCAGTTCTGAAGGCAAAAGGGGGTCCAACCCGTTACTAGCATGGTGTACCTAATAAAGTGGCCGGTGAGTGTATGTAAGCGGATTACTGACCAAATATTTCAAGGTCTCAATCAGATGTCAGTTAATTTCTCAGTTTCCTGGTTCCTGGTTGTAAGTATGTTTGGCATTGGATTGATCTCAATTTGGACCTTTGAATATTACTTAAAATTTTTGAACTTCCATATCAGACATGGACATATTGTAATTCTCTAGTGACTATAGGTCTTAACATGGTTTTTCTCTTGATTTTGCTATTGGTGTACAATCCTTGCATTGACCACTTTCTTCAGTACATTACTTAGTAGGAAACATCACCCAGTTTAGAACTGTCATTTAAGACCATTGTTGAGTATGAAGGGACAGTTTGAGGTGTTTTGTGTTAGGGCTCACTATCCTTTTCCCATCTTTTCCTAGTATGTTGAGAAAATTGTAGAAGTACTGTGTTAGCCAGAAAAAATAAAAAATCTGGTGTAAATACTTTTGTGTGAAAAACTACAAAAGTGCTGAAGGAATATCTATAGATATGGTTGATAACATGATTATTAGGCTTTATAGTGAACACCAAAAAAAAAGTAGTAAAAAATACAGTACAGAATTGATGCTTTTCTACTCCAAAAAAAGTTCATAAAGTTCAACAATAGGAGAAATTAACCCCAAAATGGAAACACTGGAAAAAGCATCTCGTCCCGCAAAAAAAAATGCCATCACATGACCCCACGAAGAAGCTAAAATTTTATAGCCTGCAAAATGGGCTAATGAGGAAACTAAAATCCTGGCAGCTGCAGGTCCCTCCTTCACCTTCTGCGCCTCGCTGTGCGCCCATAAAACAAGTAACGGACACATGTGGGGGGGTCTCTGTACTCCATTTTGATTCAATTACTATGAAGATCTCAAAGGGTTAACAATCTTCCTAAAAACTGTTTCTGATCTTTTGAGGCGTGCAGATTTGAAAATGGGTTGATTATGTAGGTGGTTTTAATGCTAAATATGTAAAATTTCACTCAAAACTGTATTTATCCCCAAAATAGTCAATTCTGACAATACGGAAGATCGATACTCTATTTGTAAGCCGCGCAACATCAAAATAAGTTACCCAGACATTTAAAAAATGATGAAAATGTAAAGTAGACGTATGGGAAATGTTATTCAGGAACTTATTTAGATGGTAAATCTATCTGCCTCAAAACGCGATGATTTCAAATTTCGAAAATGGCAAATTTTTTCTTTTTTTTTGTAAATTAACGCAAAACTTATCAGCCAAAATTTACCACTAACATGAAGTACAACATGTGGGGAAAAACAATCTCAGAATCACTTTGATAAGTAACAGTGTTCAAAAGTTATAACCATATAAAGCGACGCAGGTCAGAATCCAAATAACGGGGCTGAGCCTTAAACTGTAAAATGGCTTCGTCCTTAAGGGGTTAATGTTGATGGGTTGCACAACATAAAACTGATTTTAGACCTTCTACACTTGCAAGTTTAATCACAATCCACCGCATCCCTATAGTGCTTACTCTATTATAGTAAAAATATACTTTTCACAGCAATTGATCCTTGGATATTAAAAGTGGTGACCGTTTACAGCAACAGAAAAGTTGAAACTCAAACTGCTCTTTAAAGTTAAAATAAAAGCTAATGGGAGCATAAAAAAATGTGTGTTCGGAATCTCGCATTGTGCCTCTTCTTGAATGGGTTCAGCCAACAGAAATGATTGTACCTGATAAATAAAAACATACTTCACAAAATTCCTCCACTTTGCAGGCTTTTAGTATGGGTGGAATTACGGTGCTTCAGCCATCTCTTTCTTTTCAGATCACTGACGTTCATCTTTTAATCTTTACTGATGCACATTGTGATTACACCTCGAAAAGATGTAATGTCGGAGAAACATTAGGTATGTTCACATGAAACACATGAACCATTTCAGATTAGGAGAAATCCACTATTTTATGGATTTTAAAGCAGTCCATTAACTTTGCATTGCATAAAACTACCAGGTTGGGTATTTAATTGAATGGGTTTGCACTTAGAAGTCTTCGATAACACTTGCTGTCTCAAGTAAGAACAATAGAAGTTAATTTTATCGTGTTCTACAAAATATAATATTGTAGATTTGCATCATTCTCTTATGATTAATAAGGAAGGACTATTCATTTATTGCTATAGCATATACTGTTACCATGTCATCCTTATCTCTAAGCATCTGATCATTGAACCAGCAGCAGCTAATCTAGAAACAATGTAGTAAAGTTACTATTCAGTGAGTTTTGTAATGTTTGTAATAAGCAGCAATGATGTCATTTGTTCTCTTATACTTTTTTGGTCGTTTTTGTGTTTAAAAAGAAATTTGCTACAAAATTACAGAACTAAAGCTTTATGTTTTAGGACTTCATTGAATAAGTATCATTTGTTTTATTATAGAAAGGTTTTAAGTGTTGTAAAATACAAATGAAAAACCGAATTTTTAAATTTGACAACATTTTGTAAATTTTGTATTCTTTAAAGGAAATCAACTACAGGCGGTCCCCTACTTAAGAACACTCGACTTACATATGACCCATAGTTACAAACGGACCTCTGGATATTGGTAATTTATTTACTTTACTCCTAGGCTACAATAAACAGCTGTAACAGTTATCAAATGTGTCTGCAATGAAGCTTTAGTGTTAATATTGATTCTTATGACAACCCAACATTTTTAAAATCCAATTTTCACAGAGACCAAAAAAGTTCTGGCTGGGATTACAATGATAAAATATACAGTTCCGACTTACATACAAACTCAACTTAAGAACAAACCTACAGACCCTATCTTGTATGTAACCCGGGGACTGCCTGTATTTGGTTTCCAGCATTTTGATCCAAATATACCTTTAGAATCCTGTGGCTATTCTGATTCTGAACTGAGCACTTTTCACCAAATTTTATGTTTAATAAGATTATGATAATGAGGCTCTGGAACTCCTGCCCTTTATTACTCTAATTATACACACCTCCAGTGGGCATAAGGATATCTCGTCCAACCCTTCCATAACCCTTCCCAAGAGCCATTGATGTCACCAAGCTCTCGGGAAATGTACTGCATGCGCACTCGTCTTGGGCAGCGCACAGTCGGCTACTTTGCAGTTTTGCTGCATGAACAGACCCGGAAGCTGCTGCTCTGATGTGACACTTCGCTGATAGTTTAGACAGGTTACTGTGCTACACCACTCCACCAATGAAGGAGTACATTCTCCACCAATGCTGCATCCCTATACATTTATTTGCCACTGACACCAATGAATAATATTATATATGTGTATATACTGTATACCACCAATAATCATTGGTGGAAGTGTAAAATAATGCATTGATTATAGGGGATTATTCTGCTGTCAAAATGTGCTTGTAAACATAGGATTTTGCAACTTAAAAGAAATCTTGCATCATATTCAAGCATATACTCATAGATCCAGGCTCGGTTACTGTGGCAATCTGCTTATATTTGTTATCTGTTGCCTCCTTCCTTCTAAAATCAACTTTTAGAATAATGCTAATGAGCCTGAAGGGCTCCTGTGGGTGTTACTTGAGCCCCTATGTGCTACAGACTCACAGGCTGTTACAATGTGCGAGGAGCCCTTTCCCCCTCCAACTGTGTGTTGAAACTTCCTCTGATACTGTGAAATAACATCAGAAAAATGGAGGGGTATGTGCTGAGGGAGCAGAAGGGGGAGGGGGAGACAGTCTAACAGCCTGTAAAGTTACAGCACGGGTGGACTCTGCTAACACCCTCAAGGTCATTAGCATAATCTTAAAAGTTGATTTTAGAAGGAAAGAGGACATGTATAAATATAATAAGATTACCACAGTTACAGTGCCTGGATGCATGTGTAACTCTACCTGGTTTATTATGCTTTATTTTCAATAGAAGTTTTCTTTAAATATTGCAGCTATGTCAGGAAATTATATTTCTGAATTAGAAAGTCACAAAGAGAGAAAACCTCCAGGGATTAATTCTTGACTCCATACCTCTCCTTAGAAGGAGACAAACTTCCCAATGCTTCTGCTGAGCATATAAGTCCACAGACAAAGAAGGGGCCATATCCAACATTGCCCGCAGGTCCCTACGATTAAACAAATGGTATAGGGACATCCATTCAAAAACCTAACTTTGCAGCATCCTATTTTCAGGAGAATACTTCTCAGTTAGATACTATTTTAGAGAAATTAGCTTTTTCACAACATTAAGACCCCTCAAAGAAAACCTAATTTTTAAAAGAAAAGATACCATGGAAACCTTCAAGGGAAACCTAAGGGAAGCTGAGAAATTGAAGTTTTTACAAGGGGGGAAAGAATAGAAGTTTTCTCTTAAATTTCAACAATCACCAAAACAAAAAACATAATGGTGGGAGGCATACCTTTATTTTAAATTCCCCAATAGTAAAATATCACTCAAAAACAAAACCCTTCCCCTCACTGCAGTTTAAGGTGCTCTGGTTATTCAGACACAGTTATTTAATTATGGGGAAATAGGAAAACCAGACATTTTCTCTGTTTTCAATTCAAGTTAGAGTTCCAGGAATGCGGTAAGTCAAAATTTCAAGTTAAAGTTCTAAAAATTTCATACTGTATGACAGCTGCCGCCATCAGATCTTTATAGCTGTTCGTCCCAACCAGCAAATGAAGGCCAGCTATTCAGAAATGCTCATATTAAGGATTAGAGCTTGTAAGTGCGATGGGCCAAACTACTGATTTCTTTCCATTATTTGCTGGATGGAGAGCTGAACGGATGGCGTGGACAGGCTTGGTGATCATGTAGCGCTGCTGCTGCTGCTGGTGGTAGCGGAGGTGGCATCACATTCTCCCTTTGCAGGGAAAAAGGTGGCCTTGTGACTTGTGGGGTGAGCCTTAGGTGTTTGCAGGCTTTTTGGGTGTCTCAGCCACTGCATTTCATGTTTAATCTGTAGGTTTCTGGTCAAACGGGAAGTGATCAACTTGTTAAGGTTCTACGCCCGCTTTATGGACTGGTGGCACCAGCCCCCTGCATCTGACGGGGGCTGGGCAGCATTTTATTTCTATGCAAGGTCCAGCAAAGCAGGGGAAAGTGAGAAGTTGCTTATGCCCCTTTGGCATAGAAGTCCTGATAAATACCCATTATAAGTATTAACATGCAGTTCTTAAGAGTTCACTAAAATGGGCAATTATTTCAGTTTTCGACTCTTTTAACTAAGTGCCCTGAAAAGACCAATTGCTTGTTTTTGTCTCCTGTGTGGAATGGTGAGTGGACATGAGACCCTGCTCTTATGCTGCAAAGTTACATATCTAGCCTGGCTAATCACAAGCATGCCTACAGAGGACATGCCTGTGGTTGATAAGCAGCTGCAAGCTGCTTTATTGGCTGCTTAGCAGTCAACCAAGAAGCATGGTGCTTTTTCCTGGACACAGATCAGAAACCCAAACAGCAGCAGGGGGCACCAGATTCAGGAAAACCGTGTGACACATTTCTTGAATCTGTTGCACACTGCACACTCTAAAGGCATTAATGTACAGAAAAGGGTTAAGATACTGGAAAAGGGAAAAAGTTGTGAGTGTATCACATAAAATGTAACTTTTATTTATAATTTTTTGTTTTTGAAGGGCCAGTTAGCATTAAACTTCAGTTCTTCTAAAGGCCCTTTCCTACATGCACCTAAAACAATGCAGCACAACTATATAACAAACACAAACAGGTATGATAGTCAATAAGCCAGGTCACAACAGAGATAGCAATGAAGAACAATATTTCAAGAGCGGAAGAGTAGTCTGAATGGGAGCCGAGAATGAAATACCAAAATAACAGTAAAAAGAGTCTCTCTAACAAGGTACGGAACAGGTCAATATGATTAGCAGTGAACTAACTGTGAGTAGGTTATGTATGAGCAGCCAAAGTCTCACCCCAAATTTAGATCAGCGCTCTGTCAGTCACAGAGGGTTAACTATTGCTGGACCATAGCAGAGCTGCTGAGGAGAAGGGTGTACAGCAAATAATCGCAACACAGCCAACAAACATACACTATTGTTCACAATAGGAATGTCAAATAAAATCTAAAAACAAAAGCAGCTCATCCTCAGCCGCATTTTGCTGACATAAGATGATGGTGGCATGGACGATATACTTGTGCTGCTTTTATTAAATGGGCCTAGTTTTGTTACTGTATGTATCTATTGAGCTTCATTCTGGTACTTTGAGAATGTACAAACTTGGTTTTGGTGCTGTATTTATATACTAACCTCAGTTGAGAGCTATATTTATTTTATGTACTAGGCTTGATTCTGGTGCTGTATGCTAGTATATAACTTGGTTTGGGTGCTGTATTTAAGGTGTTAGATTGGTTTTGGTGCGTATGTAAGTTGGTGCTTGTGTTCTGCTTTTTCAAACTGCTCGATCTATGCTCCTTTTGGATTTATGGGTTGTTAAATGGGCTCCATTTGTCTATAAATGAAGGCATGGAGATTTATATAACGAAAAAGTTGGTGCAGATTTCTCGCTGCACTCCCTCTGATGGCTGGTGTTTGGCATTGCAGCCGGTTCCTAGGGTTTTCTCTTGTTGGTGTGTGGTCTGCTCTGTGGGATGAGCTGTGGATCTGCTCCCTCGGTGTTTGGTCGTTGCTTGAGTGTTAGGTCTCTACCCTGTGCTCCAGGCGTCTGTCTGCTCCGTTTGTTATGTGAAATAGTGTCTCCCAGTCCTGTTGTTTGTAACCACTACTTTCCTACTGTTCCTGCCTCCGACTCTGATTTCTGCTCTGCCTCCTGCCTGTCCTCGGCCTTGTACCAGTTACTAACTGTTGAGCTTTTACCACTTGCCACTTCCCAACGGGCTAAGCGTCCTCCGAGCCCCTGAAGCAAAATCCATCCCTTGCAGCGGCCTCCGCTGAAGACCGGCGGGCATATAGGCTCCCCACACTGGCACTTAAAAGGGCTAAGGAAAGCTGGCGAAGCGGAAGTGCTTAGGGAAGCTGGCAAAGAGGAATTTCAACCGACCTGCAAGGTTCGTGGCAGCTGGTACATTCTTTTAGATACATAATTGATTAAATATATTAACCCCTTAATGCCGCAGCCCTTTTTTGTTTTTGTGTTTTCATTTTTCACTCGCCACCTTCAAAAATCTATAACTTTTTTATTTTTCCATATACAGAGCTGTGTGGTGGCTTATTTTCTGTGTAAGAAATTACACTTCAAAATGGTGGTATTTGATATTCCATGGCCTGTACTGGGAAGCGGGAAAAAAATTCCAAATGCAGTGAATTTGGTAAAAATTTCACTGCATGCCCCAAATGACATGTCTACTTTATTCTCTGGGTTGGTACGTTTACGGGGATACCAAATTTGTATAGGTTTTAGAATGTTATCATACATTAAAAAAAAATTAAATCCTCCTGTACAAAATTTTTGGGGGGGATTTTGCTGTCTTCTGGCGCTAATAACTTTTTTATACTTTAGTGTACAGAGCTTTGGGAGGTGTCGTTTTTTGCGGATTTTGATTACGTGTACAAAGTTAACATTTTTAGGACTGTGCGATCCTTTGAGCACTTTTTATAGAATTTTTCTTAAAATGGCAATAAAATGCCATTTTCGACTTTGGGTGCGATTTTCCGTTACAGGGTTAAACGCAGTGAAAAACTATTATCATATTTTGATAGATCGGGCATTTTTGGACGCAGCGATACCTAATGTGTTTGGGATTTTTACTGTTTATTTATATTTATATCAGTTCTAGGGAAAGGGGGTTGTTTTTAGTTTTTTAAGCTTTTCTTATTTTTACCATTTTTCAGACTCCCTAGGGTACTTTAACAGTATGGCAGTATATGTGGATTTTACTTCCCATTCATTACAATGTGCTGATAGCACATTGCAATGAATGGGTTAACCCGAAGCCGCCTCGGGTCTTCGGAAGACCCCAGGCTACCTTGGTGATGGATCGCTTCCCCCCCCCCATGACGTCATGGGGAGCGACGATCCTTGGAAATATGGCGCAATCAGCGGGAAAACACCTGCAATATGCAGTAAAGACTTACCGGCTATGGAGAGGGCTCAGCCCATAACCCTCTCCATATACCCGCACCCGGCATGTGACGTAATTAGAGATGAGTGAGCACTAAAATGCTCGAGTGCTCGTTACTCGGGTCGAACTTTTCCCGATGCTCGAGTGCTCAATGGGAAGTCAATGGGAGACTCGAACATTTTTCACTGAAAGAACACATTGAAAGAACACTAAAGAAGAACACATTGCAGATGTTTGCAGATGTTTTCACTGAAAGAACACAGTGAAGAACACATTGCAGATGTTCCGTACATCTACTAACTTATCGGAAGAACAATATGTGTGAAGAACACATTGCAGATGTTTCCATACATCTGCAATGTGTTCTTCACACATAGGGGCAGATTTATCAATCAGTCTGAAAGCCAGAATATTTCCAGTTGCCCATGGCAACCAATCACAGCTCAGCTTTCATTTTACCAGTGCTCATGAATATTTTAAAGGGGAGCTGTGATTGGTTGCCATGGGCAACTAGAAATATTCTGATTTCAGACTGCTTGATAAATCTGCCCCATAATGTTCTTCACATACTATTGTGAAGAATACTGTTCGGCGTGCGTGTCTTCCCATAAGTTAGCAGATGTACGGAACATCTGCAATGTGTTCTTCACTGTGTTCTTTCAATGTGTTCTTCACTTAAATGATCCTGTGTTCACTGTTTTAATTGTATTCTTCGCTGTTCTTCACTGTGTTTCTTTAACTAAATGCTCCTTATCGACCCGGCGAGATACTCGTCTGAGCAACGAGCCGTTTCGAGTACTCTAATACTCGAACGAGCATCAAGCTCAGCCGAGTATACTCTCTCATCTCTCTCTTAAAGCCATAAAATCAATGCCTGTAAAATAAATGTCGTAACTGCATAATTTCGTTAATCTCCCAAACTGCATTTGGAATTTTTTTCCAGATTCCCAGTAGTTTGCATGGAATAGTAGATGATGTGACTAGGAGGTTCAATTTGTTTCTCACTAAAGCTAAGGTGTATGCTGTGTGGTAAGTGACTGAGAAAGTATGATATCTCACAGCCTTCATACACAAAGGGGAAAATGTATCATTATAGGAAATTTAATATCTAAACTCAACTTTTTTAGTTTAGATATTATACTAATGAAGGGCTATGGTGGGTGTGCCTAGAGGCTTTTAGTGCTGTGGCTTTACAGGCTGCACTTATCATAGTATCATAGTATATATGGCTGGAAGGAGACGCAAGTCCATCAAGTCCAACCTTTAAGAATTAAATAAATGTTTTATCCCCATAACCCGTGATATTTTTTCTCTCCAGAAAGTCATCCAGGCCTCTCTTGAACATGTACATAGAGTCCTCCATAACAACCTCCTGCGGCAGAGAGTTCCACAGTCTCACTGCTCTTACAGTAAAGAACCTTTGTCTATGTTGATGGTAGAATCGCCTCTCCTCTAGGCGTAGAGGATCCCTCCTTGTCCTGGTCACAGGCCTAGGTATAAAAAGATCTTTGGAGAGATCGTTATACTGTCCGTTCAGGTATTTTGTACATTGTAATGAGGTCTCCCCTCAGTCGTCTTTTTCTAAACTGAATAATCACAAATGTTTTAATCTGTCAGTGTATTCTAGTTCCCCCATACCCCTAATAATCCTGGTTGCTCTCCTCTGCACCCGTTCCAGCTCTACTATATCCTTTTTATACACTGGTGCCCAAAACTGTACACAATATTCCATGTGTGGTCTGACCAGGGATTTGTATAAGGGCAAAACTATGTCTTTATCATGAGAATCTATTCCTCTCTTGATACATCCCATTATTTTATTCCCTTTAGCAGCAGCCGCCTGGCTCTGGTCACTAAAATTAAGTTTACTATCCACCAATACCCCCAAGTCCTTTTCAGCTTCAGTTTTACTAAGTAATTGACCGTTTAGAACATAATTATACTTTTTGTTTCCATGGCCCAAGTGCATAACTTTACATTTATCTACATTAAACCTCATCAACCATTCCTCTGCCCATTCCTCAAGCTTCCACAAATCCCTCTGTAATGCTAAACTATCGACCTCAGTATTTATTACTTTACACAGCTTAGTATCATCTGCAAATATTGAAACTTGACTGTGTAAACCCACTGCTAGATTATGCCTATGAATCGGCAACATGGAGGCTAACCAGAGCCCACCAGAGCCCTTCAGGATCATTAGCATAATATTCAAAGTTATTTTTAGCAGGACGGGCCATGAATAGCAAATATAAAAATATTACCACAGTCACGGTGCCTGGATCAATGAGTAAATGTTTCTGGTTTATCACAATTGATTTTTGTTGGTTGATTTTCTTTAAGGTAGCTTTTTGCAGTTGCAAAGAAGATTGAAACAACAGCTTTTTATATTCTTTCCACATGCTGGGGAGGGGGTCTGGTTTGGCTTTGAAACTTTTTCTGGCCTTATTGCACGGCACAGAGAGGTATTATATTGGGTGGCACTACTCTGTCATCATAATGTAATTCAAGTTCACTCCCCAAATCAGACATCGAAGAAAAAGTGATGCTTTGGTTCCCTTAATGTAGTCAGATTCCTATGATGTATATAAAAAAAACAGTGGAAGCGGCACTCACCAGTATTTCTCCTTTTTAGTGCTGTTTATTGGTGCATACTTACAAAAAAAAGTTTCATAGGTAAAGTTGATCGAGGTAAAGGGGTGAGGGAGGACACGCATAGACTCACAAGACAATCAAACACATGACATCTTTTTCTGGCCTTATGTTTGGCCTTGCACAGCCTTGCACATTGCGACAGATTCAGAATGTGTTGCATTGTGCTTCTGCTTCTGATTTCTGACGTATATTGCCCATTGTGACTTTTTGATGGAAAAAATGTGCATTTTTTGCAACTTTTTGATGCCACGAAAAGAACTAAAAAGCAATGATAAATCTCCCCCCATTGACTCAACCTTGATCCAAACAGGTTATATAAAAGTGATTTCTGATATACTGTAAATGGATAATTTTTTTATCCACAGTTGATTCAACAGAACCAGAGGCAGATTAAGACTTTCAAGGGCCCTGAGCTGTATGAATATTACAGCCCCTAAAAGTCTGAAATTAATTTCCTACATATGGTAAAGAAACAGGTTCTTAGGGAATGGAGGATGCGTCTCTTCTGCCTGCTTTCATTCTGCAGTCTTTGGACCTTTGGAGGGCCTTTAAAGCTCCTGAAATCACTCATGTGTACATGTTTAATGAGAGTATGAACAGATGTAGGAGGATTTCATGGATGAGGGCCCTTCTCAACATAAAATTTAGTGGGTGGCCATGTGCCCCCTAAAAGGCTTGGGCCCCAGGTTACCGCCCAAATCGACTATATTATAATCCACTACTGAACTGAGTCACTGCCATTTGGAATATTGGGATGATAATACTGACCAAAAACCTGTTAGATCATAATAGCAGCCTGCAATGGAACCAAGCATGGGTTTGCAATAGTAGGTTGCAGATCCCAAAGTGCCTGTACTTCAGTACCACAAATCCCAATTCCATTACCTTGGTATCTGGATGATCTACAGCAGTTTTTAATCCTAGTTTATTATTTTTTTTATTGTTGCTAACATCACTATCGTTCAATGCTGTTAATAATAAAAAATATGTTTTAGCAAAATTCATTCCCATATGGTAATCATTCTAAAAAAAGTGCAGAGTTTAATTACAAATTAGGCCCTGCTTCATATGTAGGAAAGTTAGTTTTGGTATAAAAAAATGTCAATAGATAAAGATTGAATTTACATATGGACCATGTAGGAGAAATGAGATTCCCTGAAGAGAATAAAACCAAAAAGTGCAGAGAACATGTCATGTGCTGCAGTAACACTAATAACTGGGCCACAGCATCACCTAATGTGATATGTGACTCACGTGGCTGCCAGCGCATGGCTCTGGAATATCATTTAGAAATTTGAAAACAATTTGGAAAAACTAAATCTGGATTCTGAAAAGTAAGAATTGTCTGGGCTCCAATCACTTATCAAGGAACTCCCTCTTGTGGTCAATATTGGTATAACATGCAGTTACCTAAAAATCTAATTTACTAAAGATAGTAATGTCCAAAGCAAATATCATTCATATGATGACAGATAAATTAAATCAGGTAAAAAAACTTACATTACATTTACATTTATGTAGTTATACCTTAACATATTACACCTGGAAATCAAAATAGCCTTACAAGGGATAAGCTAATTGCACACAGTTTCAGATATGGTTTGAACCCTTATTAGTTGTGATGCCGCATTGTGCAAACATTTTAACAACTCCCATAAAATAATGAAAAAATTGTGGTTTACTTTCATTATTATCCTTGCTAACCTGTGTTTATGGTTTTAAAAAAAGAAAACACAAGAGAGATTACAGGATCCAACGCACAAAGTCCATTCATATGCTGCTGGTGAGATCCGAAGAACCTTTCATGACAGATAACTGAATTTTATATTATTTTATATTAAATAACAGGTCAGGTGTAAGTTTTGGCAGGCTGCGCACTGTAACATGATAATTTTAGGTAACAAATTAGATTCAACAAACTTTGTATAATATTAAAACATTGAAATATTGTGTGCCCCCCCCCCGATATACAATAACATAAAAATGCACCAAATTTAGTTAGAAAATAAGATATCAATAGCTAAAGACTCTCAAATTTTATCTAGCTTGTGAATGAGACAGTGGTCAATAAAGAGTGTGAGGAGGCTGATTAAATAACCACACGCAATGTCAATCAGCTGCCTCTAAAGCCAGCAAGATCTTGTCATGTATCAAAAGTGGTATGGACTCTCGTGATAGGGATGTAATATTACCACTCTACAAGGCATTGGTTCGGCCTCACCTGGAATATGCTGTCCAGTTCTGGGCACCGGTCCATAAAAAGGATGCCCTGGAGCTGGAGAGGGTTCAACGAAGAGCCACAAAAATGATAAGGGGTATGGAGGGTCTTAGTTTAGATAAAAAAAAATAGATTTATTTAGTCTAGAAAAGAGACAACTACGAGGGAACAAGATAAATTTATATAAATATATGAATGATCCATGCAAAAAATATGGTGGTAAGTTGTTTCAGATTAAATCAAATCAAAAGACGAGGGGGCACTGTCTCCGTCTGGAGAAATCAAGGTTTAATCACCAGAGTGGACAGGGTTTACTGTGAGAACTGCCTGGAATAGCCTTCCTTAGGCGCTGGTCAAAGCAGGGACAGCAGAGAGCTTTAAGAAGGGTGTAGATGCTTTTTTACCTACAAATAACATTGATGGTTATATTATATAGAATTGTTTCCTTTAAATCCCTTCCTCATCCAATCCCTTCCCTTCCTTGGTTAAACTTGATGGACATGTGTATTTTTTTAACCATATAAACTATCTAATTACGGTATGTAACTACTGGCTAACCCGATGTAAATAATCTTATTCCTATGGGATCCAGCACATCAGTCTCTATAAACCTTCTTGTTTTAAAGGAAATCTACCATCAAAATCAAGCATTATAAGACAAGGACACTTACTTATAAATCCAGGCAGTGTGACTTCTTATATTTGTTATGCATGGCCTCTTTACTTCTAAAAGGAAGTTTTAAATTACACTAATGAACCTGAAGGGCTGCTGGTGCGCTTCCCAAAGCCCCTCCGTGCTGCAGATTAACCGGCTGTAACACTTTGTAGGAACACATCCACAGATCCCCTCTGGCTCATTAACATAATTTTTACAGTTAATTTTAGAAGGAAGGAGACCATGAATAACAAATATAAGAAGAAGTAACAGTAACAGTACCTGGATCTATGAGTTAGTGTTCCTGGTTTATCATGGTGGATTTAGAGGGCAGATTTCCTCTATCATGATGCTTGACTGGATTGAAATATGGGAAATTTGGTGTCTTGTCATGTAAAAAGAGTCACTGCCATTAGAATACAGTATAACTGCAATGATTGTGCTATCTAGGTCTGTACAAAATGGTTTGGTAAATGGTATATGCTCACAATGCCTCTACCAGCTTGTTTTTTTTACTGTTGCTGATGCTGGTGCACAGGTACAGTAGTTCTTATATGGGATCAGAGCAGCCAAGAAAGCAAGTCTTCACTCCCCACATCCATTATTAAGCCCTGGAAGACCATAAATAATACTGTAGTACTTGTGCACACACACATATATATATATATATATATATATATATATATATATATATATATATATATATATATATATATGTATATATATAAAGATATTTATATATGAATATACTGTAACTTTGGTTCACTTTTATTACTAATTTTCTGGGTTTTTTTGCATCTGTAATAATCTGCCAAACAATCTGTAATTTATGTATTTCGTAATGATATTCTGCAAAATATATTTCAGCCACTCTGAATTACCACTTGAATAAACTAGTACAATAGTAAGTAGAGAATAAATCAATTCAGTAGTCAATAATTATCAACTGTATAATTAGGGTCACATTAGATTTATGATCATTACTAGATAATGGCAGAACCAGTCCTTAGTAACTGGGTAAGAATAAATAGAAAAGTTGTTTTATCCAATAATTTCCAAATAATAAAAGACAACTAAAAGTATTAGCAATGGTTTAAGTAATGTATATTCTGTAATGTAAATCGCAGATGTAATAGTCCTATGCTCATTACCGTCACAAAGCTCCGAGAACCTTTTATCAGTGAATGGAAAATATGGCTTCTAGAAGATGAAGTTGCGTATTAATTACATTTTGTATAAATTTGTCAAGTACAATTTACTCATAATATTTCTATTATCATCCATGTAAAGGTCAGGTACAGCGGATCCTATTGTGCAGTATAAGGTGCTATGGCTAGGAATGTATAGTATGGAGGTGTACAACTTATAACTGCTTACTAAGAGCAAACTTCTCCAGCTTTGTGCTTCATGGGATGTTTAGCTTTTTTAGACAGATTGGTTTTGGAATATTGTATGACAAAATTTTATGTTTAACATTCTTATGTGTGGCCACCTGGTGGCAATGTAGTGAAAAGTCAATAGGCTCATTTTCTTAAAGTCACGGATCGCACTTTTGCCATACTTTGCACTTATTTCGTGGATTACACGGCTCGGACAGGTATTTAACAGGTGTCTGTTAGGATTGTGCTGCATGCGATGGTTTTTTGGCGCAGCTGTGTTGGCTTTTAAGCGGCAGAAATTGGGGGAGGAGCCATTGGACGATCCGACTGATTCGGATTGAGCACAGGATTTAGCTTTCAAATTGTGTTGCAAGACAATGCACTTACATACACCAGGAATAAGCAGGTGAACTCGGTCAGACCTGAGCGGGGAGGCGACATATGCAGGATATTGGGCGCGCAATCTTATTAAATCACAGCACGGTGCTTTATACAATACACTTTCGGTGAACTCCGTCGGACAGGTAAGTAAATGTGCTCCATTGATTTAGAGGAAATGAAGTGCCTGTGATCTCTGAGTAAGTGTCCCTGGTTTATCCATTCTTGATTTTGATGTTAGATTTCTTTTAATTGTGGTTTATAGTTCTTTATTTGACTTACAGGATGATTATAGGTGACCCTATTGGATTATCTTCCTTCCAGAGGACACTTTGTTTTGCTAAGAGGAAACACAACCAGTTGTATGACATCACACAGCTCCTTATTTTTGCACATACACTACTAATACAAATATCTGTTGGCCAAATGTCTCATATTCTACACCCCATTATTGCTTTGAAAATTTTGTTGCACAGCACGTGCTTAAAAAAATTCTAGAGCACTTAGATGTGGGAACAGGTCCATAGAGGATCCATCAACATATTTTCAATTTTCTTCTTGTGCATAAAAAATATAGAAGATATGAAGCACTAACCCCATTTTTAAGCTTATCCCAAATGATTTATGCAATGAGATTATAGAAATGTACAATTAATACCGTCAGTGATTGCTAGAAAAAGCTTAACATTTATTTTGACAGTCAAATTACACTCACCGGCCACTTTATTAGGTACACCTGTCCAACTGCTCGTTAACACTTAATTTCTAATCAGCCAATCACATGGCGGCAACTCAGTGCATTTAGGCATGTAGACATGGTCAAGGTAATCTCCTGCAGTTCAAACCGAGCATCAGTATGGGGAAGAAAGGTGATTTGAGTGCCTTTGAACGTGACATGGTTGTTGGTGCCAGAAGGGCTGGTCTGAGTATTTCAGAAACTGCTGATCTACTGGGATTTTCACGCACAACCATCTCTAGGGTTTACAGAGAATGGTCCGAAAAAGAAAAAACATCCAGTGAGCGGCAGTTCTGTGGGCGGAAATGCCTTGTTGATGCCAGAGGTCAAGAGGAGAATGGGCAGACTGGTCGAGCTGATAGAAAGGCAACAGTGACTCAAATCGCCACCCGTTACAACCAAGGTAGGCAGAAGAGCATCTCTGAACGCACAGTACGTCGAACTTTGAGGCAGATGGGCTACAGCAGCAGAAGACCACACTGGGTGCCACTCCTTTCAGCTAAGAACAGGAAACTGAGGCTACAATTTGCACAAGCTCATCGAAATTGGACAGTAGAAGATTGGAAAAACGTTGCCTGGTCTGATGAGTCTCGATTTCTGCTGCGACATTCGGATGGTAGGGTCAGAATT
Source organism: Engystomops pustulosus (assembly GCF_040894005.1). Classification (NCBI taxonomy): domain Eukaryota; kingdom Metazoa; phylum Chordata; class Amphibia; order Anura; family Leptodactylidae; genus Engystomops; species Engystomops pustulosus. Next base: position 45,861,446 of record NC_092411.1, on the reverse strand, counting down.
TGGCGTCAACACATGAAAGCATGGATCCATCCTGCCTTGTATCAACGGTTCAGGCTGGTGGTGGTGGTGTCATGGTGTGGGGAATATTTTCTTGGCACTCTTTGGGCCCCTTGGTACCAATTGAGCATCGTTGCAACTCCACAGCCTACCTGAGTATTGTTGCTGACCATGTCCATCCCTTTATGACCACAATGTACCCAAAATCTGATGGCTACTTTCAGCAGGATAATGTGCCATGTCATAAAGCTGGAATCATCGCAGACTGGTTTCTTGAACATGACAATGAGTTCACTGTACTCAAATGGCCTCCACAGTCACCAGATCTCAATCCAATAGAGCATCTTTGGGATGTGGTGGAACGGGAGATTCGCATCATGGATGTGCAGCCGACAAATCTGCGGCAACTGTGTGATGCCATCATGTCAATATGGACCAAAATCTCTGAGGAATGCTTCCAGCACCTTGTTGAATCTATGCCACGAAGAATTGAGGCAGTTCTGAAGGCAAAAGGGGGTCCAACCCGTTACTAGCATGGTGTACCTAATAAAGTGGCCAGTGAGTGTATATTTTGGTGAGGTAATGAAAATCTATATGCTAAATACAGAAATAAATTGTAGTAAAAAATATCACCTGCCAATAAGTCACTGAAAATTAAGATTAGATATGCGGAGGTACACCATTCATGAGGCAAGTTGAGCCTTTTGCCTCAGGCAGCACCACCTGCAGCAAGATGGCATCAGGGCATCAGGGCTGCAATTACCCGCTATAAAGCAGAGCCAGATGCCTAAAAGTATGGGGGGAATCTATCTTCTCTCTTTCTAGTTTACCAGTTGTCTATTTCCTGTTTTGTCTAGTGCCTTAGGCTCCTTCTACACTCGCGAGTGTGATGCGATGAACTCGTATTGCACTTGCAACGCGTGCTGCCTGGATCTCCAGGGCCAGAACGCTGCAAACCGGAACTGAACTCAGCATGTCTGTTCAGTTACGGTTTGCAGCGTTCGGGCCGGGAGATCCAGGCAGCACGCGTTGCGAGTGTTATGCCAGTTCATCACATCACACTTGCGAGTGTAGAAGGGGCCTTAGTCTAATTTGTCTTAGGTGGATTCTCCTTGTGTTAAATTGCACCTGTGCCTGTAAGTCTAACATTGTTCCCTGGTGTGGAGGATGGGACTTTATTTTAAAAAGTTGCAAATTTTTGTGCAAAAAGGTCTTGGTTTACAGCGGTCCGATGTATCTGCCTCTTTATTTATATAATGCATTTGTTATATTGTCTGCATATTGCAGCCAACAGAAAGCTCACCATCAGTTTTTTTTTTGTTTAAAAATCAAAATATCTTAAAAAAAAAAAGAATCAGCAGTTTGATTCGCTTATGAAAATTTGCACAACTTTTGAGGTTTCTAAATAAATCATTTTAGATAAAAAAAAATGTTTACTGCATTTTTACTGCATTATCAACATGAATTTTTTTTCAAGGTGTTGAAGTTAGACAAGTCAGTGCTGTCTAACATTTGTGACTTTTTTGCAACTTTTTGAAAAAGTCCCAGTTGGTGAATACATCGAACTTTAGTCTAAACAGCTGGATTTATAAGATAAATGCACCGGGGGAAATTTATCATTACAATTTGTCTTTGACTTGGTCGTCTCTGTTCAATTTCATTGTTGTTTTATCTGAATTCACCAAATGGGGGATATTTATCAAGACCTCAGTGGCACAGAGGCCCTGAAATAATTGCAAATTCTAGCTTACTGCTAGCACTTGCTACTATGTGCCCCAATCTGCCACCTTCACGCTAGTGGGGCGTGAAGGGGCGTGAAGGGGGGGAGGCACAACCAGACAAGCGAAGGGCACAACTTTTTTGTTTTAACTTTTAGAGGAAAGGTAGTGATAAATCTCCTTTCTGGTTTCTTGACACCCAATGCCAACATGGATGTGAGACACTGCATGAAGGAGCAGCAGGGTGGCTTAGTGCTTAGTATTAAAACCTTGCAGCGCTGGGGATCTGGATCATCATTTGTTTGCTATATGTTTTGCATGATAATATATAAACCCCCCAAAAAATACAGGAAACCAATAAATAGATAATTAGAGGACATGAGACAAGTTTTTCAACAAAGAACGTAAGCAATTTGCCAGAGATATAGTAAAGAATAGCAATACTGGAATAGTACATCATTGTTATTGTTGTCATATTATGTATATTAAAGTGACCTACGACTAGGTGCCCCCATGATGATCTCTAGAAGTGTTATTACCACCTAATTCATTATGCTTCGCTGAGTGTGAAAGAGGTTAACACATTCATTTGTACTGTAGCTCTTCACGCGTCTAATTAATATATTTACATACAGTATCTACAATGTATTGTGTTAGGAATAAATATGAGCTGGAGATGAAGCCATTCAGGATTATGCACATTATTTTCCGATAAAAGAGAATGATTTCGAAAAAACAACCCGGCCATTCTTCATTTTTTGTGCTTCACACCCCAAAAAATGCATTTAATTTTTTCATATTTGTGTACAGAGTGGTCTGAGGGCTTATTTCTGTGTGACATATTGGGGCACATTTTCTAAGCGCTTTGCACCAGTATTCTGTCGGACTTGCATGTTCTCTCTAGTGTAAACGGCTTGCCCAGGTATTTAAGAAGTGTCTGCACCACAAGTGTTTTGTGGCACAGCTGCACTAGTCATCATGCAATACAAATTAGGGGGCGTTCCGGCGCTCAGTCGGATCGTGCACCAAATTTAACATGCAAAGTCTGTTGCACCCCCTATGTTAAAGGCGCACCAGAAAAAACTCTGTCGGGCCAGTGCAGGGAAGCGCCAGAGTCATGATTTCTGGTGCACATTCTTGAATATAATGAATATGTCGCACCCATCACTATACATGGGGAGAGAACTTTTAGTGCAGTTTCCTTCATTCTTAGTAAATGTGTCCCATTGTGCTTCCTAGTGTCAGTATTAAATATTCCTTGCCTTGCAAGTTTGAATGATGAAATTGAGCAAAAACAGATTTCTGCTGTTTTCTTGTGGGATCTACTGTATAATTACAGCTTTAACTGTGAGTTACAAATGACACACTCTCTTTATTATTTGGATTAGTACAAAATTTAACAAATTTATATAGGTTTTATTATGTTTTAGGAAATCTATCATCAAATCCTTCATGTTAAAGCAGGGACACTTATTCATAGATCCAGGTTCTGTGACTGTGGGAATCTTCTTATATTTAATATCCATGGCTCCTTCCTTCTAAAATCAACTAATTTTTCTAATGAGACTGAAAGGCTCTGAGGGGTGTTACCAGAAACTCTCCATGCTGCAGCTTCACAGGCTGTTACATTTTCTCCCGCTCAGCAATTTACACTTCACTCAGTGGGAGGGGTAAGTGCTTCTGCATAGTGAAGCTACAGCATGGAGGGACACTGATAAATCCCCCGACCCTGAGCCTTTCTGGCTCATCAGCGTAATTTTAAAAGTTGATACTAGATGAAAAGAGGCCACAGATAACAAATATAAGAAGATTACCACAGTCACAGTGCCTGGATCTATGAGTAAGTGCTCCTGGTTTATCACGATTTTGATATGTTTACTATGTTCCAGTAGATAGAAATCTGCCCATGGTCTTGTGATGGACATTATTATTATCACAGAAAGTAATTAGTGCCTTTTGATAACAGATAATGCATCACAAGACCAGGGACTGGTTTTTATACCCTGGAAGTAAACATAGAAGCCTCCTACAGAAGAACAGCAAGCAGAGATCTAGAAAACCATGAGGAATTGATACAGAAAATATATTGGAAAATTGTATAACTTTCCATTACACAAAAAATACCAATTATTTGACGAAAGTGAACAACCCCTTTAACTGTAATTGAGGGGCTGTCTATGCTTCAGGTGACATGATATCATCCACAATGAAGCATCTCTAATATCAGTGTTGTGATTTTTATTCAGCTTCAGCCAGAACTGAACTAAAGGATGCAGCAGCACCATCATGTCCTGTGCTGCTGCCCTCTAGTGGTGCTGGGTACGTCAGTCTGGCTGAAGAGAAAAGAGGAGCACATAGGAGTCCAGTAGCTGGTCCTCCAATGTGATCCATACAGATTTTACCAGTGATGGAAACCATCCAATGATTTTATAATACTCCTCACCATTCACCTCTTCACGTTTGCCCCAGGACCCTATGGCATTCTCTGACTAAGGTTGACTCCTTTATTGTACACAGTCTGAATGTTTATACAGGATATATAGAGTATATTGTGGCTTCAGCGCCTAACCCATACCTTTTATATTGAGTTGTTCTATTACAAGGGAGGTGAAGTATATTAAGCTTAAGGCAAAAATAAGTGCAACACAAGTGATTTACAGATTTCCTTATGTCATAAATCATGTCGAGTGTAATGTTGGCTCATTGCTATTTTGCAAAAATGACACCAATATTTATTGCATGATTAATGGTGAACGAATACAATAATTCCTTAGGGGTATGTGTTGGAACACTAAAGGATCTGGGAAGTAAGAAGACATTATCCATATTCTCATTTTGTGTAAGAAAAAAAAACTTTGTGGCAAAAGTGATGAGCAAACATTTATGTTATTAGCTGTGTTAACCAAATTTCATTTACATAGTCCATCTAATCTACCATATTATCAATTTATCTATCTATAATCTAACTATATAATCTACTATATTATCAATTTATGTATCTATCTATAATCTAACTATCTAATCTACTATATTATCAATTTATGTATCTATCTATAATCTAACTATCTAATCTACCATATTATCAATTAATGTATCTATCTATAATCTAACTATCTAATCTACTATATTATCAATGTATGTATCTATCTATAATCTAACTATATAATCTACCATATTATCAATTAATGTATCTATCTATAATCTAACTATCTAATCTACTATATTATGAATTTATGTATCTATCTATAATCTAACTATCTAATCTACCATATTATCAATGTATCTATCTATAATCTAACTATCTAATCTACTATATTATCAATTTATGTATCTATCTATAATCTAACTATATAATCTACCATATTATCAATTTATCTATCTATAATCTAACTATCTAATCTACTACATTACCAATTTATGTATCTATTTATAATCTAACTATCTAATCTACTATATTATCAATTAATGTATCTATCTATAATCTAACTATCTAATCTACTATATTATTTATTTATCTATAGGCAGCTCTGCCCTGGTTCATCCAAGTCAACCCCGCTGTGACTGACAGAGCTCTGTTCCAATTACTCCTGGGGCTGAGACTCTGGCTTCACAGAAATCATTCTCTCATATTTAGTGCTTGCAATAGACTTTGATTGTAGGTTCCTCCTTGTATCCTGTTTTTCTGTATTTTGTATGCTGTATTCAGACTATCAATGACCTCATAAAGGGTTTACAAAGTAGAGTTTCAATATTTGCAGATGATACTAAGCTCTGTAATGTAATTAATACTGAGGCCGATAGTATAGCATTACAGAGGGATTTGTGGATGCTGGAGGAATGGGCGGAGAAATGGCTGATGAGGTTTAATATAGATAAATGTAAAGCTATGCCCTTGGGCCACGGAAACATAAAGAACAATTATATTCTTAACAGTCAATTACTTGGTAAAACTAAAAAAAGACTTGGGGGATATTGGTGGATAGTAAACATAATTTTAGTAAGCAGAGCCAGGCAGCTGCTAATAAAGCAAATAAAATTATGGGATGTATCAAGAGAGGAATAGATTCTCATGATAATTTACCCTTATACAAATGACTGGTCAGAGGGAATATTGTGTACAATTTTGGGTGGGTTCAGAGGAGAGCAAACAAGATTATTAGGGGAATGCAGGTTGCTGTGGCTGACTCTTTGTTCATGTTCAAGAGAGGCCTGGATGCTTTTTTGGAGAGCAGAAATATCATGGATTAGGAGGAAAAAACATTTGAACATTTGTTTAATTTTATAGGATGGACTTAGTTAGTGCTTCTCTAACTTTGCTGGGTATAAGCCCATAAAGATCCAGCTAGGTTTTTCACTACCGCATAGAAAAGGCAGCAATCCAAAAAAAAAGCTGGCAACGGCGTGGAAAATATTGTAACGGAGTGAGCCCATGACTGGGATATCTAATCAGACAAGTGCCAAAGGGTCAGGAAAAGTTTAAATGGGAGGAGGTCTTGTTTCTAGTTGAGACAGGTGAGAACGTGCAGGGAGGTAGAGCAGGGAAGCAAAAGGCAAATACAGCCAGGACCTAGGAATCATTTGCTGGAATCAGAACATCTGGAAGGTTTTTCCCACCCCTTGAATTTGGAAGTTTTTTGCAAAAAAAAAAAAAATTAAAAAATTTTAAATAAAATGTAAAAAATAAAGAGAGAGAAGAAGAAGAAGCTGCAGATGTGGATATAAAAAAATGAAGAAAAACTGATGTATTATATAATCTTTATGGCACAGCGGTGGGGGAACGAGGGGTGTGCGAAGGTAACCTATTCAGGGAATTGAACTGGAAAGGGGCCAGTTCTAAGTGTGAGGGGAATTGCAGTTAAGCTGGGGTAGGTTACCCAGCTTGTTAGTGGAATTCCTGTGGGCAAGTCTCCAAGGTGGTGTTTCCAGGCCTGTTGTTAGACGGCCGGTGGCAAGGTAGACTTAGAATATTAACAAGGGTACACCTATCCACCAACGGTAGATAATTTCAAACGGTAGTCATGGTCTAAGGATGCTCATACCATTTGAAACGCATTGGTGGATAGGAGTTACACTCTGGATGTAAAGATTGAATTGATTCAACTTTAAATACCTTTTTGAATATGGCTGGACCATCAGGTTATTTTTCATGTTATTTTGTCTTTCCAAACGAGGTATGTCCCTTGCCGGTTCCGTATACGCTAAAAAAAGGCTGGAGGTGAGGTGGAATTTCGTTTTTGTTCTCATGTGGAGACTTGAAGCTGACTCTAATCAATAGCCTCTCACACAGCCAATACAGTTCCCTACGCTTTACTGAGGAGACCCAACCAGGTCTAAACAGCTCTGTCTACAGTTGGGAGTCTGTTTTCCTTGGAAAATTTTTTGCATACTTCCCAGATGATTTACTAGTGCAGTTTCAGTAATTGCATGTGTATACCCATAGCATCTTATTGCGTAGTGATTATAACTACATGTTCATACCATTATAATCCAGCACAATCTTCATACCATAAATACAGAATCTCTTGAACTTGAAAAAGGGGAAGGGACATTGGAAGGGGTTGGAAATGGGTACCGGGTTTAACACATAGGGGCAGATTTATCAAGCTGTCTGAAAGTCAGAATATTTCTAGTTGCCCATGGCAACCAATCAGAGCTCAGCTTTCATTTTACCAGTGCTCATGAATATTTTAAAGAAATAGGCTAGGCTGAAATTTAACCTCTCGCTTTCCAAAATCCACTTATTAACCACCATGTACAAGAGCCATTGTCTGCTTCTTCTGTGGCAGTTAGAAGCTGAGCCGTGGTTTCTGTTCTGCCACAGGTCACTAATATGAGCTCTGAGCAGTGATTGGTTACTATAGGCAATGAGTATAAGACACTTATGTGTGAGGTAAGATGGATAGGGATACAGAGATAGGGGAGATTTATCAGAAATGTCTGAGGTAAAGCTGTTCCAGTTGCTCATGGAAACAAATTAGAGATCAGCTGTAATTTATAACAGTTGTTGTAAATGAAACTTGAGCTCTGACTGGTTGCCCTGGGCAACTACAACAGTTATGCTCTGTCAAAGACAAATACAGAGATGGTCAGACAGTCACAGTCAGAGAAAAACAGAGCAGATCCGAAACAGTCAGAAACTATTAGAGAAAGACAGTGTCAGAGGCAGACAGTCAGAGACAGTCTGAGAAAGTAAAAAACAGAGACAGTCAGAGAAAGTCTGAGAAAGTCAGAAATAGAGACAGTCTGAGAAAGTCAGAGACAGCCAGACAGAGACAATCAGAGATGGAGACAGTCAGATATGGAGATAGTCAGAGAAACTCAGAATCAAAGTCATAGACAGACAGAGACACAAACAGATACAGCCAAACAAAGACAGACACAGTCAGCAACACTCGGGGACAGAAACTGTCAGAGACAGACACAGTCAGAGCCAGTGAGAGACAGTTGGAGACAGAGAAAGACAGAGACAATCAGAGACAGAGATGGTCAGTGCCAGAGACAGTCAAAAGCAGAGACAGTCGGAGACAAAGACAGATAGACACAGTCAGAGACACTCAGAGACAGAAATGTTCAGAGTCAGAGTGAGAGATAGATACAAATAAAATATTTTCTGTCAACCCATTCTATTTTGTTATAGCTAAGATATAGCTATAGAAGTTATTTACTGTCCCAGGAAACGCCAGGAGCTACAGCTCGTTATTAATAAAATGGAAATCTAAGTCCACAAGTATAGTCTTAAACCACAACTATCTGTCAGCTTAACTCTTAAAACTCTCTTATTAAATTTCTTTGAGGTTTAACCCTATTTATGGCCACAAATGTCAAAGCCATAAAGTGCTTTGAAACACTGTGTATGTAACCTTTTTTGCTGTTGAAAATGCATTCCCTATGGTATCATGCACATGACAAAACCGTATGTCACATATAAATTAGCTTTTCAGATACTAATGGTAAAATGTCATTTTGTCAGCATGTTCAATCAATTATAAGTAATAGTTTAACCATTTATACTCTGAAACTTACTTAAGTCGAAATGTACAAACTTCCTGCTGTTACTTCCTCAAAAATGAACGCTGCAACACAAGTGAAGTATGCCAATATCTGTGTACAGTAAATAAGTCAGTAAAATAGCTGAAGGTCCTATATATTTGAGGACATGTTTACAAATGGGGATTTTGGGTATTTCAGAATAGCATATAATAGAGAACTAGGGACACTCAGTTTAGACGTAGAAGGATGACATTTTATCATTATTTCACCATAAGTATTGTTTCCAATTAATAACCCTGATAAAACTATAACTGAAATCACAACCTTTTGTAACCTAGCCCAAAAATTTTCATCAGAATTTCTGACATTTTTGGGGATTGCACGGCTTTGACATGTATCTAACAGGTGCCTGCACTGGGATTGTGTCACACATGATCGGTTTTGGGCGCAGCTGCACTGGTTTTCATGTGACAGAAATGGAGGGGTGTGCTGTCGGACGATCCGACGAGCGCGGGATTTAACTTTCAAATTGTGTCACAAGACAATCTTACATGCACCAGGAAGAAGAAGGTGAACTACGGCGGACCTGAGCGGGGAAGGGATACATGCAGAGTATCGCACAATCTTAGTTATTTGGGGAAGAGTGCATTATCGTCAGGCAATACACTTTTTGGGAAACTTTGTTGGAAAGGTAAGTAAATGACTTTATAAACTGGTCAGAGACTGGAATTCACTCAATTGCTTTTGGACAGCTCCACCTTATGCAAGTTTGACGCTATCTCTTTCCAATTTAAAGGGCTAGACAAGATTCTTATGGTGTCACTTTTCCATATAAGAAGACTATTACTATAAACCATACATTATATTTGGTGGCCTGGCATAGACTTTGCACCGGGGCCCATCAGCTTCTCATTACACCACTGCTTATCCATAGTGATGAGTGACCCCAAAACTGAAGTTAGGGATTGTGTATGGCTCATGCGGATGATGGGCTGCAGTACCCATTCTGTCTTATATAATAATAGTAACAGTAACTGTGTGTGTATAGCCATGCTTTTTTTATAGCACAGTTACATAAGCTGTGTGTGTGTAGCCATACTTTGTATAGCACAGTTACATTAGCTGTGTGTGTATAGCCATACCATATTGTAGCCCAGTGTCAGTAATTATGTGTGTATACCAATAGCATCTTATAGCACAAGAAAAATAACTGCTTGTGTATATCTATACTGTCATATAGCACAGTGATAATAATGGCATGTGTATACCTATATCATCTTATAGTGCACTGATAATAACTGCTTGTGTATACCCATAGCTTTTTATAAGGTAGTGTCAATAACTGCATGTGTATACCCATAGCACCTTTTAGCACAGTGAATCATTGTTATATACCTATACCATCTTATACAGTCTCTATGGAACATATTCTGACCCTTATACATTTTTCACTCTTTGTTTCATTCCAGCCAATTTGTAAAAACAAAAAAAACTCTTTTTTTATTCATTAATGTACACTCTGCACCCCATATTGACAGAAAAAAACAGAATGTAGATATTTTGCTTATTTTTTAAATGAGAAAAACTGAGATATCATATGGTTTCAGTATTCAGACCCTTTTCTGTTACACTCATATTTAAATCACATGATGTCCATTTCCTTTGGATGCTCCTTGAGATGGTTCTTTTCCTTCATTGGAGTCCAGCTGATTGGATTTCATAGGGAAAAGTACACACCTATCTATATAAAGCCACACAGTACATGTCAGAGCACGTGAGAATCATGAGGTCTAAGAAACTGCCCAATGATCCCAAAGACTGAATTGTGGCAAGGCACATATCTAGCCAATGTTACAATAGAATTTCAGCAGCACTCAAGGTTTTGAAGAGCATAGTTGCCTCCATAGTCCTTACATGGAAGAAGTTTGGGATGATCACAGCTTTTCTTCAACCTGGCCTCCAGCCAAACTAAGCAATCATTGGAGAAGAGCTTTGGTGAGAGAGGTAAAGAAGAACACAAAGATCACTGTGGCTGGGCTCCAGAGATGCAGAAGGGAGATGGGAGAAAATTCTGCAAAGTTACCTATCATTGCAGCCCTCCACGAGTCGGATATTTATGGCAGAGTGTGCCGATGGAAGCCTCTCCTCAGTGCAAGACATATGAAAGCTGTATACAGTTTGCAAAAAAATACATGAAGGACTATGAGAAATAAGATTCTAGGGTCTGATTATATGCAGATTGAACTTTTTGGTGTTAATTCTAAACAGTATGTATGAAGAAAACCAGGCACTGCTCATCACCTGCCAAATACAATCCCAACAGTGACACATGGTGTTGTCAGCATCATGCTGTGGGGGTGTTTACCTCTAGGGACATGACCGGTTGCAATTAAAGTAAAGATGAATGTGGACAAGTACAGAGATATCATGGATGAAACGCCTTCCAGAGCTCTGGACCTCAGACTGGGCCGAGCTTCACCTTCCAGCATGACCTGAAGCACACAGCTAAAATAACAAAGCAGAGGCTTCAGAACATCTCTGTGACCATTCCTGACTGGCCCAGCCAAACCCAATTGAGCATTTCTGGGAGATGTGATGGCTGTAACCATTCACCATCCGTAAAGAAGAATGGCAGAGGAACCCCAAATCCAGGTGTGAGAAACTGGATCATTGCCAAGAAGACTCATGGTTGTACTAACCCAAGAGGTACGTCTACTCAATACTGAGCAAAGGGTCTGAATACTTATGACTGTGATATTTCAATTTCTTGTTAAATAATTTAGCAAAAATAACTATATAAAAGGACATCTACCACCAGGATCAAGGATTGTAAACCAAGCACACTGACGTACTGGTGTGCCCCCCCCCCCCCCCTGGCAGGATTTGTTCTTCCTTTAGTTTCTTATGCTCTTGTTTTTTTTTTTTTACAAAAAAATAATTTAAATTATGCAAATGAGCCTGAGGGGCTCCAGGTTACATGGAACCGCTCAGGCTTATTTGCTACATTTATTTTTTTCTTAAAAACAAGGGCATAATAAGCTACAAAAAGAGCAGATCCTGCCAGAGAGGGAACACACCAGCATTTCAGTGTGCATGGTTTACAATCATTGATCCTGCTGATAGATGTCCTTTTAGTGAGCAAAATAAGAATTTTTTGATCTTACTGATTGGCTGCAATGAAACAAAGAGTGAAAAATTTTAAGGGGTCTGAATACTTTCCATACCTGCTGTATTACTTCTTTATGTCATTTAATCATGACATCATATGATTTATAATGCAAATATGAAAAAGAATGAATGAATTGTGAATGACTGTAGGAGTTTGGTGTCTTAAATGTTTAAAGAAAATCTACCATTGGATTTGATGCATTAAGAACCAAACATATCTTGAGAATGCTGTAGCGAAACTGATGCAGAAACATATCTTGTGCTATGTGGTTTTACTGAAAAAACAATTATAAAATTATGAAATTGAGGCTCTCTCGCTTCTGTTCCTGGTTCCAGCGCTTCTCTTCTCACATAGTTATGCACTGCACCAGATAATGATGCAATCTCTGCCAGGCAGAATAATCAATTGCTGCACCATCTCCCAGCTGCTGTGTATGAGTGATCAAGCTCAGGTTGATTAGTACTGTCTGGACAGTTCAGGAAGCTCCACATGTAATGCATTTATGTGTGGCAACCAGCAGCACCCAGCTTTCCCAAGGTCTAGAATGTTGTAATTGTTTTTTTCAGCAAAACCACTCAGCACCGGAGTTAAACAAAATATGTTTCTGCATCAGTGTAGCTACAGCATTCTCAAGGTATGTTTGGTTCATAGTGCTTGAAATCAAAATGGTAGGACCAAGCCCAATATTCCCATTGTCACTATAAGTGGTTATAACCTTCAAACATGTTAACATATTCAGGTAATATTGAGATTTTTTTTATTGTCACACATTGTACCTCAAATTACTGAAACATTTTGATAATATCTTTTGCATTTAGTTATGAAAAAAAATATTAAATTGGCAAATATTTAGAAAAAAAAAATCGCAATTTTCAAAGTTCTAAATTCTTTGCTTTTTAGGCAGATAGTCACTGCACCCAAATTTCCTGAATGTCTGCTTTATGTTGGAATGGTTTTTTTAGCATTTTTCTAGGATGTTACGGGGCTTAGAATTGTGGATGGAATTTTTAAATTTTTTTATGAAAATCAACGAAACCTACACTCACCGGCCACTTTATTAGGTACACCATGCTTCAGAACTGCCTCAATTCTTCGTGGCATAGATTCAACAAGGTGCTGGAAGCATTCCTCAGAGATTTTGGTCCATATTGACATGATGGCATCACACAGTTGCCGCAGATTTGTCGGCTGCACATCCATGATGCGAATCTCCTGTTCCACCACATCCCAAAGATGCTCTATTGGATTGAGATCTGGTGACTGTGGAGGCCATTTGAGTACAGTGAACTCATTGTCATGTTGAAGAAACCAGTCTGAGATGATTCCAGCTTTATGACATGGCGCATTATCCTGCTGAAAGTAGCCATCAGATGTTGGGTACATTGTGGTCATAAAGGGATGGACATGGTCAGCAACAATACTCAGGTAGGCTGTGGCGTTGTACCAAGGGGCCCAAAGAGTGCCAAGAAAATATTCCCCACACCATGACACCACCCCCACCAGCCTGAACCGTTGATACAAGGCAGGATGGATCCATGCTTTCATGTGTTGACGCCAAATTCTGACCCTACCATCCGAATGTCGCAGCAGAAATCGAGGCTCATCATACCAGGCAACGTTTTTTCCAATCTTCTGCTGTCCAATTTCGATGAGCTTGTGCAAATTGTAGCCTCAGTTTCCTGTTCTTAGCTGAAAGGAGTGGCACCCGGTGTGGTCTTCTGCTGCTGTAGCCCATCTGCCTCAAAGTTCGACGTACTGTGCATTCAGAGATGCTCTTCTGCCTACCTTGGTTATAACGGGTGGCGATTTGAGTCATTGTTGCCTTTCTATCAGCTCGAACCAGTCGGCCCATTCTCCTCTGACCTCTGGCATCAACAAGGCATTTCCGCCCACAGAACTGCCGCTCACTGGATGTTTTTTCTTTTTTCGGACCATTCTCTGTAAACCGTAGAGATGGTTGTGCGTGGAAATCCCAGTAGATCAGCAGTTTCTGAAATACTCAGACCAGCCCTTCTGGCACCAACAACCATGCCACGTTCAAAGGCCTCAAATCCCCTTTCTTCCCCATACTGATGCTCGGTTTGAACTGCAGGAGATTGTCTTGACCATGTCTACATGCCTAAATGCACTGAGTTGCTGCCATGTGATTGGCTGATTAGAAATTAAGTGTTAACGAGCAGTTGGACAGGTGTACCTAATAAAGTGGCTGGTGAGTGCATATTTACCTGTATAACAGCATCCATAGATTTTATCATGTATTTCAAATCTGTCAAACAAAAGACACCAATGCATGACGCTCTTTTTTATACATGCATGTAAAATGGCGTTAAGTAACTCCTACATTTTTTCACATTACAGGCTAAATAATAATCATCATTAAAGTGATAATAATAACACAAAACATAAAATTGGAGCTTTCATCATTTTGTGTTTTTACTGCATCCAGTTTTAAAGGATCTACCATTAAAATCAAACATTACAAAGCAAGGACACTTACTCATAAATGCAAACACTGGGGCAATCATCTTATATTTGTTATCAATGGCCTCCTTCCTTCTAAAATCAACTTTTAAAATTATGTTAATGATCAAGAACAGTTTTACCTGAGCTCCTTTGTGCTGTAGCTTCACAGGCTGTTACACTGTGCAGGGGCACTTCCCCCTTCCCTACTCACCAGCACTTCCCTTCCCCTCCTGACGGTTGTAATCTCAGACAGTGGGAGGAGGAAGTACTCCTGAACAGTGTAACAGCCTATAATTCTACAGCATGGAGGAGCTCTGGAAACGCCCCTAGAGCCCTTCTGGTCTATTAGAAGAATGTTAAACTCTTATTTTAGAAGGAAGCTGGCCATGGATAACAAATATAAGAAGATTATCACAGTCACTGTGCCTGAATTTATGAGTAAGTGCCCCTGGTTTATAATGATGGATTTTAATGGTAGGTTTTCTTCAAGTGTAAATTTGACCAAATAATTTAATAATACCTTTCCAAATTATGTCCGTGTACCTGGCCTAATACAGATGATATGGCTATTGAGAATTGTATGTACCAGAGCTAGCATCATCATAGTTTTCACGCGTATTCTGCTATTTTCTGTAAGATCCTTTTAAAAATAAATAATAAAAAGCATTATTAAACCCCATCCAAAATGACTTGTTTTACTGATGGTTCCTGGCTTACATATGCTGTGCTCATAATCTTGGTGTGGTGCCATATTTGTTAAACAGCATGAAAATATTCATAAAGCGATAATGATTCCTTCAGTGTATGCAAAACTAGCTTTTAAGCAGAGATTTACGGTTGTGCTGCAGTACCCATTCTATTTACAATAAATCTACCGGAGTAAAAGAAAAAACAACAACAATAAAAGAGATAAACATGACACAATTACTCTCTCTGTGATTGTTTTCTCTAAATGATATGGATTTTTAGGAGAAATCACTAAGATAAATATTGCATAAATAATTAGGTATTTGTATCGCTTTTACAAAGAGGTTCCCAAACCGACATAAAACACGTAAACCGGAAAGAGATGATGATTAGACTTTATCACTTTAGAGATTATTGTCAGTAAGGAACACATAGGGGCTTATTTACTAAGGGTCACAGATCGCACTTTCGTCAGTTGTTGGCTGTTTTTGGGATTTGTGCAGCTTTGACAGGTATTTACAGGGGTTTGCGCTGGGATTGTGTCGCACGTGATCAGATTTTGGCGCAGCTGCGCTGGCTTTCATGTACAGAAATGGGGGATCGGTCAGACGATCCGATTAATTCAGACGGGATTTAACTTTCAATTTGTGTCGCAAGACAATGCACTTACATGCACCAGGAAGAAGAAGGTGAACCCCAGCGGACCTGAGCGGGTAGGATTAAACAGTTGTCAGCTGATTATGACCGCGCAAGAAGGAAAAAAGTGGAATAGAGGTCCAATATTCCTTATGGTCCGAAAAAGCAGTCTATTGGTTTTCCCTTTGCATCGAGGTATCAGCCCCGGATGAGGCTTTAATTGGGCGAAACTCGAGTCGGGCAGACAACGCCGAACGTGCATGAGACTCTACGAGATTTTTATAAGGCTTTTTTTAATTGAAAAGTTTGTGAGTATAATATTAAAGATACCTTCTCTTCCTAAAACGAAATTGTGTTGCACTATTTCCTGTTATCTCTCTTCACACGGGTGCCCTGTGGATCAAAACGGAACGGAAAGTGCTGCAGTGGAGTTCCCCAGTCGGAAGGACCGGAGGGCTGCACAGACACACGCCGTACACCGGAGGGCTACACAGCCACACTCTGCTTACCGCAAGTACAACAACAGTACACACAGGAGTGCCATACAGAGGGAGCGTACGGAGACTTTATTTGACCCCTAATTCTTTTCATTTTTGAATGACGTTGATGCAGAGGGAAAACCAATAGACTGCTTTTTCAGAACTGAACAGGGAAGCGACACATGCAGAATATCAGGCGCTCGATTGAAGTGAATTGCGGCCCTGTGCATTACTGTCGGACAATGCACTTTTGGGGAACTCCAGCAGAAGGGTAAGTAAATGTGCCCCATAAGGTCCTTTGCTATCCACTGACTGATGGCAATGATGGAGAAGAAACATTTTCAGAAAAGTTTCTTCTGGGTTATTGTCAGCAATCAGTTCTTTTATATGGGAAGGAATAAATCATTCAATTTCATGCAATTTTCGGAGGTACACGTGATGTACTGGTGACACAGCGCCTTTCATTTTAAATAAATGGTGGAATCGTCTACATGTTACTTTATTTGTCGGATGATTGTTTGCTAATTTAAATGGACACTTGGGGCTTATTTACTAAGGGTCCCACGTCCGCATTTCCGTCGGGTTTTCCGACTTTTTGGGGATCGCGTCACCGGGGCAGGGATTTAGAAGAACAAATTGGGGGGGTGCCATCGGACGATCCGATGGATTCGGACAAACCGCAATATTTAGTTGTCACCATTTCCATGCATTCCGTGTTATTAGTTTTGGCACCCAATATGGTAAAGTGCTATCATTGTCAAGTGGGCAGTCCCAGATTATTTACTCCATCCCAGTCGAAACTATCTGACAGTATGAAGCCTCACTAGGATATAAGGGGTTAAAACAAACTGCAGTTATTGCTTGACCATAGGTGCTACACATAAAATTGAAATCAGCTGAGTTAGGCCTATCTAAGGATATAAAGAGCTGAAAATGATACAGGTGGGGAAAGCTGTTCTTTAAGTGGGTAATGAAAAAATATTTCAGGTGCATCCCGCATGACCCGGACATATTGACATATTGCACAACCGCCAATCCGCCAGATTGTCACCCCTACCTACTAGCCATGGCTGTGGTCATGGTGCTTTGTAGAGGTTAAAGAGAACATGTCATGCAAAATAACCCACCCAAAATTCTTTATTAAAAACTATGATGGTTCCTTTCCATGACTGCAATGTTAAAAAAAACTTATATGCAAATAACCCGATGTGAATCCAAGGACACTATGTGAGTCCAATGAGGCCCTGCATATTTAATGAGGCCATCCATACTTGCACTACCCTGCCTCCATGTTCCTGATTGACAGGTTGCTCATTGCTGCAGAACATGCTGCTATGTGGAACATTATTGGGTACTTTATGTAATGTGACCAGAGTGATGTCATCTAAGTTCCTGTTAACTTTGCAACGTCAACCCAATGCATATATCTGATCCCATGAAATGGCGGATCACAGCATGGAAGATGAGGAGGAGTAGAAGTTCATGGAGGCATGCTATTATTACATGTGATCATACATGGGGTAGATGTTGCAGGACCTTAGATGAGATCATTCTGGTCACATGGCATGCTGAGAAGAGGCACGGGACATGGGGAGGAGTAGATAGGAGGGGCTGGCCAAGCTGGACTTGCCAACTCTGATACCAGGTAGTAAAAGATAAGTTGATTTATAGGTATGTAAGGAAAACAATTCTTATCTAAAAAAAGGGTGTCAGTTAGTTAATAGAGCTGTATGGGAACCTGTCGCTAGCTTTATTTGTGAAAATATGGTGACAGGTTCCCTTTAAATTAAGTGATAGATCTAGGTTTGTTCACACTATACACTACAGATATTCACCCTGATTTTGAAGTACCAGTAAAGTATATGAAAATTTATGAAATGCTCTTCCACATCTGGTATGTTAAATTGTATTTATTCATATTGTTAGTTTTTTCTGTAGATTCCACTGTTTATTAATATGTTTTACTGCAGTTCATAATCCACGTGGATACACCTTTATACTTACATAGATTCATCAACAAACTAAAAGGTCTTTTAGCAAGTATTAACAGTTGAAATTTTAATGTTGATTTTCACTCTTTTTGACCCCAAACTAGAATCTGACTGTTCACACCAGCATTAAAACTTCTCTTTAAAATAGAGACATAACAACTTTGATGGGTCTGTTCATTAACAGAGCCAAGCAAATGTTCATGGTCTTCATCCACTTACGTTGGGCCATTAGTTGGTCAGTATAGGATTTAGCATTAAAAAATCTATATATAATATAGTAGCGGTATAGTCACTTAAACCTCTTCCTGTGCACAGTTATATAATAAACTGTGACAGCCGTGGCCCGGGGCTGTTGTCCAGGTCCAATACTGTAGCTGTGAGCTGTAACAAAGCTCTGCTCCGATACTGCTGAAAGTCGGGATAGAGCAGGAAGTGATATATACACAGTGAGGAACACAGAGGAATGGAGTGCATGTGCCGGGCCCCTGCCCACCCTAGCAGGGTGCTGCTACACATTTCAGTGAGTGGAGGCTGCTGCTGCACATTGCAGTGAGTGGAGGCTGCTGCTGCACATTGCAGTGAGTGGAGGTTTCTGCTGTACATTACAGTAAGTGGAGGCTGATGCACATTTCAGTGAGTGGAGGCTGCTGCTGCATATTTCAGTGAGTGGAGGCTGCTGCTGCACATTTCAGTGAGTGGACACTGCTGCACATTTCAGTGAGTGGAGGCTGCTGCTGCACATTTCAGTGAGTGGAGGCTGCTGCTGCACATTGCAGTAAGTGGAGGCTGCTGCTGCACATTGTAGTGAGTGGATGCTGCTGCACATTTCAGTGAGTGGAGGCTGCTGCTGCACATTACAGTGAGTGGAGGCTGATGCGCATTTCAGTAAGTGTAGGCTGCTGCTGCACATTACAGTAAGTGGAGGCTGCTGCACATTTCAGTGAGTGGAGGCTGCTGTTGCACATTTTGAGTGAGTGGAGGCTGCTGCTGCATATTTCAGTGAGTGGAGGCTGCTGCTGCACATTGCAGTGAGTGGAGGCTGCTGCTGCACATTTCATTGAGTGGACGCTGCTGCACATTTCAGTGAGTGGAGATTGCTGCTGCACATTGCAGGGAGTGGATGCTGCTACTGCACATTGCAGTAAGTGGAGACTGCTGCTGCACATTTCAGTGAGTGGAGGCTGCTGTTGCACATTTCAGTGAGTGGAGGCTGCTGCTGCACATTACAGTAAGTAGAGACTGATGCACATTTCAGTGAGTGGAGGCTGCTGCTGCACATTTCAGTGAGCGGAGGCTGCTGCAGCAGATTTCAGTGAGTGGACGCTGCTGCAGATTGCAGTGAGTAGAGGCTGCTGCTGCACATTTCGTTAACTGGAGGCTGTTGGTCATTTCTATTGAGTGGAGGCTGCTTTTGGTAAAGTTTATTGAGTGGATGCTGCTGTTGGTTGTTGTTATTAAGTGGATGCTGCTGTTGGTCATTTTTATGAAGTCGAGGCTGATGGCAGTCATTTTTAATGAGTGGAGGCTGCTGCAGGTTAGTTTTATTGAGTGGAGGCTGCTGCAGTTCATTTTTATTGAGTGGAGGCTGCTGCTGGACATTTTTATTGAGTTGAGGCTGCTCCTGCTGAACGTCATTTAATTGAGTGGTGGGTGCTGTGTGAGAATGGTGTGGCAGCATCATGGGGGCCCTGAACCAAAGTTTGAATCAGGGCCCACTGCTGTCTTGTTGCGCCATTGGTGGTGAATACAGCACCATACAGAGTGAACAATTCCAAGTGAAGTAACAATATACATTACCTTTTAATGATGATACATTTAACAAAGGCCCTAAAGATTCTCTCATTCTGACAGTTTCCAATTGTAAAGAAATGTCTTCATTAGCCATCTATTTCTAGGTTAAATGAATAATTTCCTTAATTGTCTAGCAATCTAAATAACTTAAAAGATTTCCGCAGTGGGATTTCGGTGAGTGCATTGTTGAAAATTATTTTTCCTTTCCTAAGGATATTCTTTGTTTAATAACTCTCTTTACCTTCAAACTCAGCAACGACATGTAAAAAATTGCTGCAGTAGTTTTTACCAAACAGCTTCCATAAAGCCACATGGGCAATAGTGAATAGTAATGGACTGATTAGACATAAGGAATGAGACTATAAATAAAACTTGCAAGAATCAGCATTAAATAGGATCTTGAAATCTAGAAACTGAAATTAAGGGCAAGTACAGTACAGATATTTTCCTAAATTTGGGCATTTTTTTGCCACTGATTATGATTGGTCTTCCCATACCATCTAGGGTTAATGTACCCTAGAGGGTTTAAAAAATAGTAAAAAAGAAAATTCAAAAAAGTTTCAAAAAGTAATTAAAAAAGGAAAAAACCTAAAAGTTCAAATCAAATATAAAAATATAAAAACGGTTGTTGCCAGAAAATAGCGCCCAAATGTCCGAAACACGACTTTTACACCATTTTACATCATAACACATAACAAATTGAATAAAAAGTTACCAAAATGTTACACAGACCTCAAAATGGTAGCAATGAAAACGTCGGCTCATTTCACAAAACAGAGATCTGTACATCAAAGTATGAAAATGTTATTGGCGTCAGAAGATTTTTTTCTTTTTTGTACACAATTGTTTAACCTTTGAAACTGTGTTAAAACGCAATAAAACCTGTTTTGGAGCGCAGAGTGAAAGTTGTAAAAACTGAGCTCACAAGAAAGTGACGCGAACATGCTTTTTTTCCAATTTTTCCAAATTTCTAATTGTTTTCCAGCCTCCTAGTACAAGGCATGGAAAAATAAATAATGTGACAGAGAAATAAAATTTGATACACAAAATAAGCCCTGACACAGCTCTGTACATGGAAAAATTAAAAAGTTATGGATTTTTGAAGGTGGAGAGCAAAAAAATTGCTAAAAAACCCTGTGTCCTTAATCCCATAGCGCAATAAGACGTACCTGTACGTTTTATTGCGCATGGGGTAGTATGAAGAGGGTAGTATGAAGAGTATGAAGAGGGTTCACGGGCTGAGCCCTCTTCATACACGCCGGGTGCTTGCTTCACAATGAAGCAAGCACCCGCCGCTAACACCCGCGATCGGTGCTTGTACCAATCGCGGGTGTTAACCCTTTCATCGCCGCCGGCAAAGCTGCCGGCGGCATTAACGAGCCGGCGGGGCGTGGGTGCCGCCATCTTGGCTCAGATCGCCGCTCCCCGTGACGTCATCGGGGAGCGGCGATCCACTGCCATGACAGCCTCGGATCACACAGTGATCCGAGGCTATCATGTTTTAGGCCATCTATTACAATGTGCGATCTGCACATTGTAATAGATGGTGTGCAAAATCCCCATATACTGCCATACTGTAGTATGGCAGTATATGGTAGGATCAATCAGACAACCTAGGGTTAAAGTACCCTAGGGAGTCTGAAAAATAGTAAAAAATTGTAATTAAAAAAAAAAAAAAAATTATATTAAAAAAATCTAAAAATTCAAATCACCCCCCTTTCCCTAGAACTGATATAAATATAAATAAACAGTAAAAATCATAAACACATTAGGTATCGCCGCGTCCGAAAATGCCCGATCTATCAAAATATAAGAATGTTTTTTTACTGCGTTTAACCCTGTAACGGAAAATAGTGCCCAAAGTCGCAAATGGCATTTTTTTGCCATTTTGAAAAATATAAAAAATTCAATAAAAAGTGATCAAAAGGTCGTACAGTTCTAAAAATAAAAGCATTGAAAACATCATCATATGTCGCAAAAAATGACACCACCCACAGCTCCATACACCAAAGTATGAAAAAGTTATTAGCGCAAGAAAACGGCAAAATGAAGAATTTTTTTTTTGTATAGGAGGTTTTAATTTTTGCAAATGTATGAAAACATTATACAACCTATACAAATTTGGTATCCCCGTGATCGTATTGACCCAATGAATAAATTAGACATGTCATTTGGAGCGCACAGTGAAAGACGTAAAATCCACGCCCACAAGAAAACGGCGCAAATGCGTTTTTTCCCCATTTTTGCTGCATTCAGAATTTTTTTCCCGCTTCCCAGTATATGGCATAGACAATTAAATGCCATCACTATAAAGTGCAATTTGTTACACAGAAAACAAGCCATCTACATGGAAAAATAAAAAAAGTTATAGATTTTTGAAGGTGGGGTGTGAAAAATAAAGACGCCAAAACAAAAAAGGGCCTGGTCCTTAAGGGGTTAAGGGGTTAAAGTAGCACTCATTAGGACTAGAAGAAATACCTTTCTCCTACCTTACCATTATCTCACATACTCTCAACTCTACAAGTAATTTAATAGCCAAAAATTGGAATTCAACCACACTACCCTCAATCCAACAAATACTTTCAGTAGTCCATAACAATTATAACTTGGAATCCTTACTGGCATATCACAAAGGAAACAAAAATATTATTGCAAAGAAGTGGGCAGACTAGACAAACTATGTCTCCAGGCATCATATATAATGTTATCTCATCTCCAATATAAATGTTGTTCCTTTCCTTAACAAATACCACTACTGTATAGCAATTGACCCGACCCGAGTATAAGCCGAGACCCCTAATTTTACCACCAAAAACTGGGAAAACCTATTGACTCGAATATAAGCTGAGGGTGGGAAATGCATTGATCACAGACCCCCCCCCCAAGTATATAGCCAGCAAGCCCCAGTAGTATATAGCCAGCAAGATCCCAATAGTATATAACCAGCAAGTCTGCCCACAGTAGTATACAGCCAGCCTGCCCCCAGTAGTATACAGCCAGCCCAGCCTGCCCCAGTAGTATACAGCCAGCCCAGCCTGCCCCAGTAGTATACAGCCAGCCCAGCCTGCCCCCAGTAGTATACAGCCAGCCTGCCCCCAGTAGTATACAGCCAGCCTGCCCCATTGTAGTATACAGCCAGCCAGCCCCCATGTAGTATACAGCCAGCCTGCCCCCATGTAGTATACAGCCAGCCTGCCCCCATGTAGTATACAGCCAGCCTGCCCCCAGTAGTATACAGCCAGCCTGCCCCCAGTAGTATACAGCCAGCCTGCCCCCATGTAGTATACAGCCAGCCTGCCCCCATGTAGTATACAGCCAGCCTGCCCCCATGTAGTATACAGCCAGCCTGCCCCCAGTAGTATACAGCCAGCCTGCCCCCAGTAGTATACAGACAGCCTGCCCCCAGTAGTATACAGCCTGCCCCCAGTAGTATACAGCCTGCCCAGCCTGCCCTGTGTAGTAAACAGCCTGCCCAGCCTGCCCCGTGTAGTATACAGCGAGCCCAGCCTGCCCCTTGTAGTATACAGAGAGCCCAGCCTGCCCCAGTAGTATACAGCCAGCCTGCCCCCAGTAGTATACAGCCAGCCTGCCCCCAGTAGTATACAGACAGCCTGCCCCCAGTAGTATACAGCCTGCCCCCAGTAGTATACAGCCTGCCCAGCCTGCCCTGTGTAGTATACAGCGAGCCCAGCCTGCCCCTTGTAGTATACAGAGAGCCCAGCCTGCCCCAGTAGTATACAGCCAGCCTGCCCCCATGTAGTATACAGCCAGCCTGCCCCCATGTAGTATACAGCCAGCCTGCCCCCATGTAGTATACAGCCAGCCTGCCCCCAGTAGTATACAGCCAGCCTGCCCCCAGTAGTATACAGACAGCCTGCCCCCAGTAGTATACAGCCTGCCCCCAGTAGTATACAGCCTGCCCAGCCTGCCCTGTGTAGTAAACAGCCTGCCCAGCCTGCCCCGTGTAGTATACAGCGAGCCCAGCCTGCCCCTTGTAGTATACAGAGAGCCCAGCCTGCCCCAGTAGTATACAGCCAGCCTGCCCCCATGTAGTATACAGCCAGCCTGCCCCCATGTAGTATACAGCCAGCCTGCCCCCATGTAGTATACAGCCAGCCTGCCCCCAGTAGTATACAGCCAGCCTGCCCCCAGTAGTATACAGACAGCCTGCCCCCAGTAGTATACAGCCTGCCCCCAGTAGTATACAGCCTGCCCAGCCTGCCCTGTGTAGTAAACAGCCTGCCCAGCCTGCCCCGTGTAGTATACAGCGAGCCCAGCCTGCCCCTTGTAGTATACAGAGAGCCCAGCCTGCCCCGTGTAGTATACAGCAATCTCATCCTGCAAGAACGGACACCGCAAATCATGAATCTGGTGCCCTCTACACAGGCAAAATGCACATAGTTCAATTTGCACTGTTCTTGGTAAATGTTGGCCAATGTCTTGGATTTTTCTTAGAAAATCGGATGCTGAATTTCCACTCTGGGGGGTAGGGGTATTTATAAGGGCTGATATAATCTCAAATGCTAGCTTATTCCTAGCACTTGAGATTATTTTTCCATTTCTGTCACGTCGAGGGGCATTTAGGGGGGTGCGGCCATCTGAAGGGTGGGCACCGCCATGGGCCACTGCAGGGACAGGAACACAGGTACAAGAACGCCAATGAATTTTCATATGTGAAAATTTACCCGCTGCATTTATAAACAGCACAGGTCCCTGCCTGATACATCAAGAGACCAGGGCGTCTTGATCTATTCGGCTGCACCAGAGTGCATGGGCACTGGCGTATGATAAATAACCCCCTGTGTGTTATTAGCCCCAAGTATACATAATAATATACAATGGCATCCAGTAAGTGACAATGTAACTCATTGAAGTGCATCTTTATATCCACAGCAAAGGGAATTCCTATTAAATACTGCGCCAGACAAATTTTATGCGTAGTTCAGTGCAAAATTTCAGCCAAATTCCACATGAAAATTTCACTGCATGAACATCACATGGTTCTAAAATGACATGTAAATTGTCAGTGTGTTTGTTAGATGTAGTTTTTAAATAACCTGAAAGGAAATGCATATGAATGTGTTGCCGAATCATAAATAATAACTTGGTGACACTCAGTATCGTAGATAACAATAAATACATATTATAATGAAGTATTAAGCAGCTAATTCCATGTCTATATTCTGCCACATTGAGATGCAGATTGCTTTAGCACTGTA
Organism: Engystomops pustulosus; assembly: GCF_040894005.1. Lineage (NCBI taxonomy): Eukaryota > Metazoa > Chordata > Amphibia > Anura > Leptodactylidae > Engystomops > Engystomops pustulosus. Next base: position 45,836,306 of record NC_092411.1, on the reverse strand, counting down.
GAGATTAAAGTGATAATGGGAAAAGGAGTGTCTCTCGGATATTAACATATCCACGGAGGTGAGAGAAATTAAATGATGTCATTACAGGCACAATGCACTGACATGTGCACGCATGGTAATTCATGTTCGGCTAACTCAATATTTTATACTCTAGTGATGTGTGAGTGTGCATTTGGATATAAAATATTAACACTTTACAATGATATTATGAGCAAGAAGCTTGTTGTGTCTAAAGTCTATTACTCACTGTGTATGGATAGCTTTATAGTGAAATGTTCAGGTTTAGTGGTTCCTATATATTTGACATGACCATCACTAAAACTACCTAGAAAAATAACTATGATAATGTCAAATTTATCCTTCAAATATAAATAATTAGAAGCCCCTATAACTGCATTTAGGAAGATTACATTATCCATACAGTAGAAAGATGTCAACTGCAATAATAATAAAGGGGGCTCTTTATAGTTTTGTTAGTTGCAGCCCATCATCACATGCCCCCTTGGAACCCTCTACCCAATGTGTTCCCTTTTTCTTGAAGCAGATATGCCATCACATTCATTGTGGTGACCTCTTAGCACATTCATACCATCCATGGGAACATTGATAAAGTAGCCTAAGCTGATCCCTCTGATGTTAATCACCATCACAGATGTGTTCATACTTAGCTTGCTTTGGTTAAAAGGCTATGCCCATTGGGCCTTCACATTTAATTTAAAGCACAACTCTGATCTTTTTTACAGATCAATGACTTTTACCCAGCAGTTTCTTTGCTCTCCTCTTCGGTTTAGCCTTTTCCCATAGCAGAGTGAATGGGTCCCTCCTTCCCACTTAACCCCTTAATGCCGCAGCCCTTTTTCGTTTTTGCGTTTTCATTTTTCACTCCACACCTTCAAAAATCTATTTTTTATTTAACTTTTTTATTTTTCCATATACAGAGCTGTGTGATTGCTTATTTTCTGTGTAGCAAATTACACTTCAAAATTAAGGGATTTAATATTCCATGCGGTGTACTGGGAAGCAGAAAAAAAATTCCAAATACAATGAAATTGGTGAAAAAACGCATTTGTGCCGTATCCTGGTGGGCTTGGATTTTACGGATTTCACTGTACGCCTCAAATGACATGTCTGCTTTATTCTTTGGGCATGATTACGGGGATACCAAATTTGTATAGGTTTTAAAATTTTTTCATACATTTAAAAAAATTAAAACCTCCTTTACAAAAATTTTTGGGGGATTTTGCTAATAACTTTTTTATACTTTGGTGCACGGAGCTGTGGGTGGTGTAGTTTTTTTTGCGTATTTTGATGAAGTTTACAATGCTATCATATTTAGGACAGTCAGACCTTTTGATCATTTTTATATATTTTTATTTTTTACTTTTGGCACGATTTTCCGTTACGGGGTTAAACGCAGTGAAAAAACGTTATCATATTTTTATAGATCGTGCATTTTTGGACGTGGCGATACCTAATGTTTATGATTTTTACTGTTTATTTATATTTATATCAGTTCTAGGGAAAGGGGGGTGATTTGAATTTTTATGTTTTTTATTATAATTTTTTTAAACTTTTTTTTTATTTTTATTTTTACTATTTTTCAGACTCCCTAGGGTACTTTAACCCTAGGTTGTCTGTACGATCCTATCATATACTGCCATACTACTCTATGGCAGTGTATGTGGATTTTACTCCTCATTCATTACAATGTGCACATTGTAATGAATGGGTTAACCCAAAGGTCTTCAGAAGACCCGAGGCTACCATGGCGACGAATCGCCTCTCACCAATGACGTCTCACCAAAGAAGGTGAATGAAAGTGTATATAAACCCTGTATCATGGTGATCTAACCACATTGTCAGGACACTGTATCTCATAGCACAGAGGATTAAGAAGTGTCAAGAGTCCCCACCACGCACTCTGGAATTTTACACTGACCATCACTGAGTGATGGGAGCTAAAGAAGCAATAAAACTGAGTAAAATTGTAAAGTGGCCACAAACAGTGCCATGTACAAACATACAGCAAATATACACACATACCGTATATACACATACAGCATATATACATCACAGATACACATGGATATAATTTTACACCAAACATAAAAAGCGGGTGGACAAAAGTATTGGCACTGTTTGAAAAATCATGCAATGCTTCTCTAATTTGTGTAATTAATAGTAACTTACCTGTGGCACCTAACGGGTGGTGGCAATAACTAAATAACACTTGCAGCCAGTTGAAATGGATTAAAGTTGACTCAACCTCTGTCCTGTGTCCTTGTGTGCACCACATTGAGCATGGAGAAAAGAAAGACCAAAGAACTGTCTGAGGACTTGATAATCAAAATTGTGAGGAAGCATGAGCAATCTCAAGGCTACAAGTCCATCCCCAAAGACCTGAATGTTCCTGTGTCTACCGTGCGCAGTGTCATCAAGAAGTTTAAAGCTCATGGCACTGTGGCTAACCTCTCAAGCTGTCTTGCAGTCTGAGGGTACAACAGTGTCAACCCGCACTATACGTTGGCATCTGAATGCAAAGGCACTGTATGGTAGGATACCCAGGAAGACCCCACTTCTTACACTGAAACATAAAAAAGCCAGGCTGGAGTTTGCCAAAACTGACCTGAGAAAGCCTAAAACATTTTGGGAGAATCTTCTCTGGTAAGATGAGACAAAAGTAGAGCTTTTTGGGAAAAGACATCACATAGGGTTTACAGGAAAAATAAAAAAGGCCTTCAAAGAAAAGAACACGAACACAGAATATTAGATAGTCCTGGTCATCTTGAGATAGCCTGATCGAGTAAGAAATATAATCAATGATATATCTTTATATAGATCACTTTTATATTACACAAAATTGATTTAACAATATATTGTTAATTCATTTTATTAGGATTCTCATTGCCAAAAATGATAATTTAAGACATTTAGAACATATATTTGCTTTTAGTTGTGCACTATATGAGCAGTGTTATAGACGTTTTGTGTAGAAGTATTTCAAAATCAATGAGGTATTACAACTCACTTTGAATTTTGCTTCTAACACTGCCTAAAAAAATCCTGGCTGTTACTGTTAACAATCCCTTAGAGCAGTGTTCCCCAACCACTTGGGCCAAGGATCAATGCAGTACCATTGACTGAAGTTCTGGAGTTATAAAGCTGATCTGGAAAGTGGATGGTGTGATGCACCTCTAACAAACCTTCATTTCAAAGCTGCTGCTGCATTATCCCCTTGTACCACCCACTCACCTAACCGGGAGCATTGTTTTTTTTTTTGTTTTTTTTTTTTTTTTAGTCCATGGGGATATTGAGATCTACTGTACAAGTTAATGGAAACCACTGCTCTAGAGTTCAGTTTGAACAGCAGAAGCTGGAGCAGAAGTTGTGCAGAGTCTTTATTAAAGAGCACAGGTCATGCTGCTGCAGCCCCGATGAGTTTGTTCTTGAATATGTCTACCCTGCACATATAGCATCTAAAAGTTCAAATGGGGTCATTTATCTTAGGTATTTCTCTTATGTTTGTGACTTTTTTAGGCACATTGGTAGATTTGTGCCACAATTTGCAACTTTCTTACCCTTATCTTTAGAATCAAGATGTAAAAGTAGCACATTTTTGTGCAATAGCAGCAAAAAGTCCCATATTTTTGCACAAAAACACTACTCTCCCCAGCTGGTGAAGGAAAAAGTTTAGAAGGGGTTGATCAAAAATTTGCGACTCTTGTGCGTCTTTTTTTTTTCTTTTTATGTCCAACTTATCTGCCAGATTTAGCCAAACAAGATTTTTAGCCAACCAGATTTAGATCAAACAAGCCCAACCATCCACACCCCCCCAAAAAAACAAAAAAAGACAGACATGAATTTCCAGACAAAAGATAAATGACCCCTAAATGTGAACTAGGTTGTGTTAGGTTGTGCTAGTTGCGGGAGTCATATCTTTTGATCTGGCAAATAGATTTTTTTACAAAAAAAAAAGAAAATTTATCAGGTAAACAAAAAAGCGATCAAATAAGATTTCTTAATATACTGCTCAACCATAAATAATATGATATATCTTTTTCATTCTACAAAAACATTATTTTAAGAGACAGAGTTACACATGTAATTAGTGAATTTTGCTGCTATTATGTGGTTAGTGTTGCATGTATCTATAACAAATAGGTTTATTGTTCGGAATTAGATTGTAAGCTCCTTTGTGTCATATGTATAAATAGAATCTCGGTACAATGCACTGAAACATGCCAGCTCTGTATAAATGAGAGAAAAAATATCTGATAATAACTTGTGCCAAATTGATATTATACAGAATATAATAATGGCATAAAACATACCCAGCCAAGACATGCCTTGCAATTTCATATTGTTAAATGTTCTTTTGTCATTAAAAATCGTTACAAAAAACATGACCATAGTTATGAGTTTGATTAATTTGATATTAAAACTAATATTACAATCATAAATCTAATATAATTTTTAGAAAAAAAAAAATAGTTGTGTTTGCTATATATACTATTACCCCTCAGCTAGATAAACTTTTCAATGTCTACATATAATCCCCTGAAGAGTAGACAGTCATAATGAATATAATGAAAATTAACACACTGGGGAAAACTACAGAAATTAACTCATTGCCAATTTAAATCAGGTTTTAGATTAAAATTATGTATACATTTAGATCATAACAGTCTGAAAAAACTGTTACAAAGAGAAAGCATAGCAACTAAACCGAATAAAACACCGTAACCCTCCTGCTATTCCCTTCCATCATGTGACCAATAATATGGTCCAAAGTTTAGGTTTGATAAGAAGTCATTAGTCAGAAAATTTAGTTTTATGTGAAAACACAATAAAAACAAGTGTTTTATTCTCTGATTCTAACAAAGCCTTGGACCAACATACGAAAAACACTTCAAAGGAAATCTACTATTTGTTTATATGCATTGTGAACCAACCATACATTGAGAAAGCTAAAGCTACACTGATGCAGAAACATATCTAGTTTAACCTGTTGACGGTCAGCATCCGATATATATCGGATGCTGAGCACAGTGCCTGGCGTAGCGTGGAGCAGGCGTTGTGTAGAGGAGCAGGCGTTGTGTGGTGTAGAGGAGTAGGTGTGGTGTAGTGGAGTGGAGTAGGTCTAGTGTAGTGGTATAGTGGAGTAGGTGTAGTGCAGTTTAGTGGTGTATGTAGTGGTGTAGTGTAGGGTAGTAGAGTAGGTGTAGTTTAATGTAGTGGTGTAGTGTAGTGTAGTAGGTGTAGTGTAGGTTGCATACTATCCCCCCATCATGTCACAGAAGACATATTCTGACTTGGAGGTACATAGTTATATGGCCTCTGATAAGGAGTCAGTTTGTTGGGGCGAGTGTCCGTTTTATTTGTCTACCTCATCCTCACAAAGCAACTCTGAGGAAACCCTGAGAAGGCGCTTACGTGCCAAAGTGCCCAGGACTTCTGCTGGAGTGCCCGGGACTTCTGCTGGAGTGCCCGGGACTTCTGCTGGATTTTATGGCCAGTCCTGGGATACATAGAGACATGGCTGGGCTCGAACTAGTGGACTTTTTTAAGTTCTTTTTAGTGAGGACCTAGTTGGTCTGATGGTATCCCAGACCAATCTCTGTGCTGCACAGTATATAGCCAAAAACCCCACTTCTTTTTATGCATCCACATCTACAGGAGGACCCCTGTTAGTGCAGCAGAGATAGAGAAGTTTTGGGGCATAGCGCTTCTTATGGGACTAGTAAAGACGTACTCTATGAGGGACTACTGGAGTACAGACATACTGTACCACACCCCAATGTTCCGCATGGCGATGAGTAGGATGTGCTTTAAAGCCATCCATAAGTTTATGTATTTTGCCTACAATGCACAGTGCCCACCCAGAGATGACCCCAGTTATGATAGGTTGTATAAGATCCGGCCCATATTAGATTATCTAAATGCCCAATTTATGGAAGTGTATACTCCAGAGAGGCATTTATGGATAGATGAGTCAGATAGATTTCAAAGGGAGACTTCATTTCCGCCAGTGCCTGTCCAATAAGAGGGCAAGGTATGGCGTGAAGATGTATAAGCTGTGTGAGAGTGCATCAGGGTACACTTATAAGTTCAGGATATATGAAGGGAAGGATTCCAAGATAGTGCCCTCAGAATGCCCCCCCTCATGGGAATTGCTGGAAAAGTAGTGTGGGATTTAGTACTGTTAAAAGAAAACAAAAAAGGCTCCCTAAGTCGCTGCTAGGGGAAAAACTCAGAAAGCACTAGAGCCAAGCACTAAGCAGCGACTCAGTATTGTGTGTTAGATACAAGGACAAGAGGGATGTCCTTGTACTAACAACAATACATGGGCACCACCACCCCTGCCCCTGTACGAGGTACCAGTGCAGAAGCCCCCAAGCTGGACTGTATTTCGGATTATAATAGGTACATGGGAGGGGTGGACTTATCGGACCAGGTGCTTCAGCCATATAACGCCATGCGGAAGTCGAGGGTGTGGTACAAGAATCTGGCCGTGCACATCATGCAGATAACACTGTATAATGCTTACAAGGAAAACTTTTCTGGGATTTCAAGAGGTGGTAGTCAAGAAGTTTATTTTTAGAGACCAGGAAAGGTAGAGTGCTAGTACGTCTGGAAGCGATGCCACATTACCCATTGTACCAGGGCAGCACTTTCCAGGAGAAGTTCCCCAAACTGCCAGCAAGGGAAGGACACAGAAGAGGTGCGGGGCGTGCTACAAAGGGGCATAAAAAAACAAACCATCAACCATGAAGTGTGACGCATGCCCTGAGAAACCATGAAGGATTGTTTCCGGATTTACCACACGTCCCTGGATATGTAATTGTACCCTGATGCACACATATGCCCAGCCTGTAGATTATTGCCACATATGAGGTATTTCCGTACCCGGGAGAACCCACATCATGATTTTTGTGGTGTTTATCTCTCGTGGCAGGAGCGGGGCACAATATGACATATTGGATATTTTATACTATGCATTATGCATCATCCTTGGGGTCCACCTGTGGGGTTAAAATGCTCACTACACTCCTAGATTTATTCATGGAGGGGTGTAGTTTTCAAATAGGATCAGTTCTCAGGGGTTTCTACTGTTCTGATCCCTAAGGGCATCTACAAAGGTTTTATGATGCCAAAAAAAATTAAATGTCTGTGCTCCAAATGCTATTCTCTTCGGAGCCCTGCCGTGTCTCCATCTTGTAGCTGATTGCTACACATGGGGTATTACCATACCCGTAATAACCCGCAGAATGATTTTTGGGGTGTTTATCCACAGTGGCATGAGTTGGGCTGATATCATTTGTCACTACAATGACACATTTGAGAAAACATTGCAATTTTTACACTGACCCATTCACTTTGTATTACATTTGGGCCAGCATCTTAGAGGTTAAAATGTTCATACAACCCTAGAACAATACTTTGTGAGGTGCCCTTTCCTAAAATAGGGTCACTACTTGGGGGCTCCTATTGCACTGGTACCTCAGGGGCACCCCAACACCAGTCTAGTGCAAAAGGGTCCTCCAAAAGCTAAATTTTGCTTGTCCCTTCTCAGCCCTGTCTCCAGCCTGTAGACTATTGCCACACATGGGGTTTTGCAACAACCGTAATAACCTGCAGAATGTTTGGGGTGTTTTTCTAAAGTGCCATGGGTTGGGCACAATATATTAGGCACTAAAATTACATTTTTGAGATAAAAACACAATTTTTACTATGCACCATTTACTTTGCATTAAATTTTGACCCACATGTTGGGGGTTAAAATTCTCACAACAACCCCAAAGGGGTCTTGTTTCCAAAATGGTGACATCTTTGGGGGTTTTTTACTGTACTGTTTCTTCAGGGGCTCTTCAAGTACACTGTGGCACCATAAAACATTTCAAGCCAAATTTGCCTTCCAAAAACCCAATAGAACTAACTCTATTCTGGACAACACTGTGCAACGAAACAGTAATTGACATCCACATGTCTGGTATTGCCTTACTTGAAAGAAGCTTCAGCCTCTGGATGAATAGTGCTGAGAAAAAGTAGTTACGTGGCACGAGCGTCAGCATATGATATATATGCCCCTTTGTGTTAATGGAAAAAATATTTGTATATTTCGATGAGTGTTTCATTGTCAATTACATTAGGTTAGTTAGTAAATAATAGATATCCTAAGCGTCAAGTGTGTTAAGTCTTCAAGTTACGCTAAACTATGGCAAAGAAAGTTCATAGCACTCAGAATCAGTAGTAGTTGTAGGAAGTGACACAAATGGGTAACCTAAGTATTGGTATTGTCAACAAGTCCAAAATCTGTTCCTAATGGACCATATATATTTCTAGGCCTTACAGAAAGATGGGATAATTCTTAGGGATGCTATCCATGTTACCGAATCTAGGGAAGTTGCCACAGCCATCAGGTCTTTTTACATTAGTTTACAGAACGCTCCCCGCATTAAAATTCAAAATTTTGTAAAAAAGAAAAAAAAAATTTATCTTATGGCCTTTGAAGTTTATGAAAAGAAGGGCCTTGATTTGTTTTATAGAAATAACTCACTTTGATATCTCCCAATTTAAGCATCTTAAATCCTTTCACTTTATGGCACTTTTGAGATTTATAATGCAAGAATCAGCATTCCCCACTTAGGATATCATTCTTCTTATTTCATAAAGAACAGTGGGTCTGTGTATGGTCATGGATTATCGTCTATAGAGAAAATTGAGCTTCAAGGATTATGTATTCACCTATAAATTGTTAATTATAATGAGATCATAATTACTTCACTGTGTACAGGAGATACCTCTACTTACCTTACCTTACCTCTACTGGTTTGGTTTCTGTCTAGCTGTTGGTAATAAGTAAAACTGCATATTCTCTATATTACGTATGACAGCACAATATTGTATGACAACACTGTTCTGAAGTGTGCATGAAAGTGCTATATTCTCTGACAGGAGCACCTTTGCATACAAGGTATGATTGATGAATATGATTTATAATTTTTATGTGGCTGAATACCATAAGGAGACAGGACCTTCAACATCTTGCTGGATGAATCATTAAGTGCTAATAATCAGGTCTGGTGTTTGCAAGTGTTGCTGTATAATCCTGTATAATCAGCTCTACCTGCTATTTGCAAAGAGTTTATATGTTCTCTCTGTGTTTGCGTGGGTTTCCCCCAGGTCCTCTGGTTTCCTCCCACAATTCAAAACATACTGGTAGGTTGATTAGACTGTAAACCCTATTGGGGACAGGGACCGATTTTGCATGCTCTGTGTAGTGCTGCGTAATCTGTGTGCGCTATATAAATAAAGGAATTATTTATATGTAATGGCCTCTGGACATGTGACCCTGCTTATATGTTCATCCCATCCAATCACAGGCATGCCTACAGAGGACATGCCTGTGGTTGCTAAGGGGCAGGAAGCTACTTGATTGGCTGCTTCAGTTTTTTTCCCAAACACGGACCCTGATCCCAAATAGTCACTTATATTTAGAATATGTCCAATTTGGATACGGACTCGAAGATGCATTTCATGTCAGCTAAATAGTATTTGTTTTGGGAAAACCAGAGTAAAAAAAAAACAACTCTGTCTGTCCTTTCTTTTGATCGTTTCTCTTTCAATTAGCCCAGAGTAGTCTGTCAATAGTTAAAAAATGTTCGGATAGTAGACAATTTTAGGCAGTAAATTTTGAGCTTAAACCGCAGATAAATAGATAAATGAAAAGTAGAGAAATACATAATCAGAAGATTTAAATCGGGTCATTTCAATGCAAAATATTGTAATAATTTTGTTAATATTATTAATATTCCCACAGTTCTAGATATTATAGTATACTGACATGTTGATAAGAAAAGTTTTGAGAGTCAAAGAACTAGAACGCAGCTAAACTGGGTTAATAAAACGTATAATGCTGAAGTATGTGTCAGGTGTAACCTTTGTAACTTTGCTTGTCACTAGTTTTTCCATTAGAGACCTCATAAGCAGCTCCTGCATATCAGTCACTGTGTATCTTGACAGCTTTAACCTTCCCAAGTGGTTAAGTACACCATCTTCAATGCAGCCTATTGACCAAAGCAATAAGCCATTCTATATAGTGTATTAAAGTCATTTTCCACATGCTACCTCAGCATGACCCATTGTTCATGCACGCTCCTGCTGACCATGGAAAACCAGTATCCCATATTAAATTGCTACACTTTAGGCCGTTACACCAGTTAAACAATGAGTCCCCCACTGAATTGTTTTCTTCTTTCCTAGCCTAAAAAGCCGAGCGATTATCACAAGTGCTCAAGATGCAATTTTAAACTGTCAAGAAGAAAAGAACCCCACACATCATTTCTAAACTCAAAATACAGCATATTTTGGCTTTAGCATCTTTATTCATGTTCTCCGGCTCTGCTCCCTGATTCCCGGATGAGTAAACGTACCATTAGCAAGAGCATGAGAAGTTACTTTGAAATATTTGGATCCACTTCTAGAAAACTGTTTCTTTGTTTAAAAAAAAAAAAAACTATTTTATTCACATTCTTTTTGACAAATGAGTTCAATCTAAATGTTGTGCCCTTCCCTTGACCCCCGCTACAACAAACAATAGGTTAGACGCCGCTGGTTCCGCATTAATGATTCCAAAATGGCTGAGACCAAAAAATTTTTGTGATAATGACAAATCATTCCAGGTGATGAGTGTAATTGGAGAAGTAGTGCAGGCCATCCTTCAGGGTGCGTTCACACGTTGCAGATAAAACTGCATCGCAGTAATCTCTGAGGTGGTTTTAGGTGCAGTTTTGTCAATTGAACAGGTGAAAGACATGAACTGAACGAGTGAATTTGATTTTGAAGGGGAAACCTGCTCCACAAATCTCATTCACCTGTTCAGTTCATGTCTTTCACCTGTTCAATTGACAAAACTGCACCTAAAACCACATCAAAGCTGATTGCGATGCAGTTTTAACTGCAACATGTGAATGCACCCTCAGAGGAGGGAAGATCTCCGCTCTCTCATTATAGCTAATAGATTCTACGAGAAGCGGGTGAGGATGTTCTTAATTTAATCATCCTCTAATAACTTTGCACACTTCATTTTCTCTGAAGAATGACATGAAATGGACACACACATGTTAAGTTCAGCATTAAAACAGATGGATCTACTAATGACCAATTTCACTCTGTGTATACTGATGAATTCACTTTATCGCCCCATTTTAATATCAAATATATGATTAAAAATTGGAATTGCATCTTGCTACCTCACATCTAATCATCGAAAGTGTTGTCTTTATTGTTATATGATCTGTAAATGACTTGAGCAAGGATAATATTTTAAGACTCCCCCTATGTAGCAATTCTATTAATGTAGGTCATTACCCTGCGATGCATAATAATAAAAGTAATAATAATAATCTTTATTTACATAGCGCCATCATATTCTGAAGTGCTTTACAAATTATGCAGATGATCATTTTGTTTCTAGGATCCACCAATATTAGCTATTAGTGGTATTCTGTAATTGTTTACAGTAGTTTAGAAGCACCACACATGGACGCAAGTAACATTTGCACATTTACCTATTGAGTTTTTCTAGGAAATTGGATATTTAAAGGGTTTTTCCCAAGTTTACAAGGTACACCCACTGATCATGTGCCCCAGTCACATCGAAGAATAGAAATACATAATGATGTATGCATCCAGCAACTTCTTTTAATTGTCATAGACAATAAATTGAGCCCCTTTAATTACCTATCCTTAGCTTAGTTCATTAAAGGCAACCTGTCATCAGGAAAGTCATTTTTATATGATGACAGGTTCATTTAAAAATGCCTTTGTTCTTTAACATTACCTGCTCCCTGTCAGCAGTGTGTAGTAAGTCCCTGAGGGCTAGAGCAGTCATCAAATGGCACAAGTCATCTTCTCCTCAATGCCTCCTACTAATTGATAACCTTCCCACTCCCTCAGCTTCTACTCTGCTACCCCTCGGCATATCCCAGCTGACACCCTACACTAACACCTTCGATCGGTGATTCCTCTGATTGTAGATTTTAAGGCCTCTTCCACACTTGCATTGCAGATCACATCAGATCAGGGCAACAATCAGGGTTTGGTCAGTGAAAAACTGACATTTTTCAGAGTTTGTTCAGTGTCTTAGTTTTTCACACATGTTTTTTTTGTGTTTCTAATGCATTTTCAATGCTTTTTTCACCCGCAAATAACGCATATGAAAAAAGACTAAGGTCTATCTTTTCTATGGCAATTGATCAGTGAAAATTGCATTGGACCCAATTGAAAGTCACTAAGCATAACAAAATAAGCCACATATTTGGTATTGCCGCATCCGTAACAATCTGTACAATTAATCGGAAACATTATAGTACCTGCTCAGTGAACAATGTAAAAAAATATAAAAGACTTGTGCCAGTTCTCTTTGCAAGTTCTTTCTAGGGCGCACTGCTTGCACAGGTATTTAAGAAGTGTCTTAGACGCATATGTGTCTTTTGTGTTGCTGCTGCACTATTCCTTATACAACATAAAGTTCTGCACTGAAGGGGGCGTTCCAGTGCTCATTCGAACCATGCACTATATTTAACATCCAAAGTCCAACAGAAGTGTATTGCACACCCCATGTTAAAAGTGCACCAAAAAGAAAGTGGTGTACTTTGTCAGGGCAGCGCAGGGAGCGCCAGATTCATAAAGAACGTGCGTCAGAAATGATGAACCTGGCGCCCCCTGCACACTACACATAGTACAGTTTGCACTGTTCTTAGTACATGTTCCCCAATGTTACACCAGAGGAACCTGCACAGCTGTAGAATATAAAGTGCTACTAAATGTAAACAATAGCCAACACACTAAACAACCATATATATGTATATACAAGAAAGACCAAAGAGATTGTGTATAGGCAATTATATACAAACTTTATTCATACAACGAACTTGTTGTTAGAGCTCGCGAGATGCAAACTTAATCTATGGGGCTCATTTACTAAGGGTTTGAACACTGCACTTTACTCGGGTTTCCCAAATATTTCCGTTTTGCGCCGAATTGCCCAGGGTTTCGTCGCATGCGATTGGACTGTGGCGCATCGGCGCAGGCTTTCACGTGATAGAAATCGGGGGCCGTGGCCATTGGAGAACCCGACGGATTCGGAAAAACCGCGGAGTTTAAAAAACGATTTTTGTCGCAAGACAAGCACTCACATGCACCAGGAAGAGGAAGGTGAACTCTGGCGGACCTCAGCGCAGCAGCGATACCTGCTGGATATTGGGCGCAAGACCCGAATCCTCGCCGGACAATACGCCGCGGGATCGCAACTGGACCGGGTAAGTAAATGTGCCCCTATATGTCATTGTTATTGGATCAGATTGTGAGATGGTAAGGTATCAAAATCAGATCTAAAACCATACCTTCCTCCATAGCAAAAAAGCATGTGGATTTTGACTATGCCAGATGGTTTGCCACTGACAAATTAGCTTGATATCAGATCAAACACATCAAAGTAGAACTGGTCACAATAGAGTTAGGTGCCTTAAAAGGGTTTTCTCATTATAACAGTGATATCAGATCAGTAGGATAAGTTGCGCCTTTTAATTTAAAGGGGGCCAACTTTCAGGACAATCAAAATAGTGACAATGAAGAAAGCATTGATGTTGTTACCTGCAAACATAGCGGAATGCAGTGGAGCTCCAAACCTTTCTTCTTAAAGGAAACCTACCACTTTAAAATGACCCTTCTGACCCACAAATACCTTAAGCTAGCTCAGGATGAGCTGATGCCGGACCATATTTTCAATTAAACCAGAAACCGCTGTACTTGTACAAAAATGATTTTCTTGTGGTAGTAAAATCTCCCTTCGGCGCTTCTGTGAGCGTCATACAGCGCGCACCCCGGACCCTGCTCCGCGATCACGCTCGTGTCAGCGCCGCTCCCGTCGCTAATTTTGCTGTGCCCGAGAGCCGATGACGTCACCGAGCTCTCGGGCACACTAGCGCGAAGTCCCGAAGCCTCGTAGTATTGCGAGGCTTTGGAGAGAAGACCGTGGGGGTGAACGAACATAAGTAAAAAAACTATGCTCGCCGCTCCCACCAACGAAAGGGTGGGTTCCCTCCACTGCCACCAATGAAAATTAAAGTTTTAATGCACTTCAAGCCCCCTGACACCAATGTTTTAATGTGCCTGTGTAAATATATATATATTTACCCTGGCACATTAAAACATTCTTCTCTCTTAAAATGGTCTGCTCTCCGAAGCCTCGCGATACTACGAGGCTTCGCGCATGCGCAATGGGATCCGGCCGCGACGTGCCGGGAGGAGGTGGTGCGCATGGGCTAGTGTGCCCGAGAGCTCGGTGACGTCATCGGCTCTCGGGCACAGCAAAATTAGCGACGGGAGCGGCGCTGACGCAAGCGTGATCGCAGAGCAGGGTCCGGGGTGCGCGCTGTATGACGCTCACAGAAGTGCCGAAGGGAGATTTTACTACCACAAGAAAATCATTTTTGTACAAATACAGCGGTTTCTGGTTTAATTGAAAATATGGTCCAACATCAGCTCACCCTGAGCTAGCTTAAGGTATTTGTGGGTCAGAAGGGTCATTTTAAAGTGGTAGGTTTCCTTTAAGGGGGCCTGGTATTAGAAGGAAGACACAACCCCCCCCTTCCCCATTAGGAAATGGATGTGCAACACCCCTGTAAACGTATAGGCAAGGGGGTAGTTGCGAATAGGACCCTCGACCTGTCAGGATCCATCTGGTGAGCCTGCGAAACTCACCCAAAGGATAATGCAGGGAGATCTCAGGTAATGTGCAGCTGTAGCCTCTGCTTGGGAAGGCAATAGTTAAATGGGTGTAAGATGTTATCCAATTATGTGGCTGTATTGTAAACTGGAGTGTGATTGGAGAGGTGCTACAATCTTACTAGGGGAGTATAAAACCCCTGTGCAGGGGGAGCACATGGTCTTAGACCTTAAGTCTTTGCCTTTGTCAGCAGTCTGACCTAATAGTCTGTTTTAGTTGATCTTAGAGTGAAGTAGAGTGTGGAGCACACCTTCAGTGCTGTCACAGATACCAATCCCAGGACTGAGTCAGGAGACTCTAACCCAGAGCTGCAGCTTCCACAGTTTGGACACAGCTCAATCTCCATTATCCCAGCCTGCATATACCATCAGGCTGGTGCACTATTCCTGCGGACCACTCTCCATGACCACTCCAGTACCAGAATCCAAATCTGCTGTTTGACCATTTTGGCCCGTTGCCTGCTACCTGTTGTTAAATAAAGAACCGTAAATTGATTTGCAAAACGTGGCCTCCATTTGATCCCTGGATATGGCTGTTTATTACCACAGGCTTCCACATCCATTACCCAGGGTCTCATCCTGCAGACACTCACTGGTTGCCTCAGAGAGAAACCATTGCATCAGCTTCTCCCCCCTTATTTCTTGCACACACCACCTGCTGGAGACCTGCCAGGCTGTAGGACAGCCCTCCGGTCCCCATACCAAGCACAGTGACCACAGTATGCCCTAGGTCACAATAGCCAGCCACTCCAGTATTCTGGGCCCAGGCTGCCTCCAGGTCCCCAAGAAAAGGCTAGGCCCCGGTGGGGAATGTTGCAGATGGTAGGTATATCTTTGTGTTATTCTAGAGACTGCGCCTTGGTGAGCCTACCAAAGCCACCCATTTCCAGACAACGTGAAACCTGTCAAACTTTCCCTAGAAACCTGAAACTTTTTCACCACGAATGTTAAAGAGCAATGATTAAGTCAGAAAATGACTGCCAAAGGAGGTAACACATATCTTGGGATTATCTTCTGTCATTCTTGACAACACATACTTACAGGTTCCAGACTGTCTCCTGAAGGCACATAGGCACCAGAATTGTTTATTAGGAGCTACATTCACTCGCTCTCTATGGCGAAGCGGTTCCATTCAAATATCCTCTTACAGAATTTTAAGTGATGTGGTTACAAAAAATATTTCTATATGTAGAGTGGACCTGATAGTGGGGTTCGGCTCATCATTCGGGTTTGGCCGCCTGACCTGGACCCATTGCTGGCTCAGTTGAATGCCAAACTGGAACCCGACCATCGGGTCTACTCATCTATATTCAGATGCTACATAGATGCTTTAAAATATAGATATAGTAACAAAATATAATAATATGTGTATAGAACTTATACTCTGTTTCCTCTTTCTTAGTGCTGCTGGAGATCCAGGCAAAGTTTATCTATCATTTGCAAAAGAAAGTACGCTTTTTTATATCTTCAACCAAATGGCCTATGGTATTGTTCATCATTTTAGACTGTATTATTCTTATCTTAGAGCTTACAGTAGCTGAGGGCATTAGGCATTGTAGTCTGTACTGAGATCTCATATTTCTGTGCTATTTTTGATGTACAACACAAGCAGCTTGTTGTTAAGCGGCGTCTGTCTCTTTCACGTGAATAATAAGATGCTCTAGAACAATATTTTACACCCTGATATTGTTAGGAAAACATTATTCTGTAGTTTGGTACTGAACAATTGATGCCAACAGATAGATATATGTTATAAATCTTACATTCCCTAATAATCAATCTGTTTCACTAGATAGTGAGAGGACAATATGTTTTAGGATAGAGCCATTCAGCTCTTACCGTTCTGAATAGCGCAGCTTAATATGGAACAGCAAATACATTCGCCATTTTCTATCGATATTGAACGCCTGCATTCTCTTAAAGTGACTGAAGATACTTTTTACTATTTGGTAATTCTTCTTCAAAGTGGTAATAAACTATACAAAGTAACTGAAAAGTAAAGGAGGCATGTTACAGTCATATCAATCCAAGATATGTATCCCTTTTATTTTTACATTTTTTTCCAGCGTATGAGAAATTCCTCTGAATTTTCCTTCCATTTAGGCTGGCAGCACATGAACGTGCTCGGTCCGTGGAAATCGGACAGTGTACTGGTCAGAATACATGGAGCAAGTATAGTGCAGTGAAATATGATGCAAGGAGTCCCTGCCTGAAGAACAGCAGCTGGCAGGTAGGGACTCCATGTATTAATGTGCTCGGTCCGTGGATCTCGACCAGTGCACTGACCCGTTACCATGGGTCGAGCTTGTTTGTGTGCAGCTGGCTTATACAATGCATCTCTACTTTTTTAACTGCATTGTAATCTGTTGTGTTATCATTGCACACACAGTACAGTCATCTAATTGGTCAATGCTAAGGTTTAAGGAAAAAATATCTAGATGTCAGCAGAATCTTTCAGCTTACTCCCCTGTGTAACACCTATGTAGCAACCTGTTATTTAAATGCTTGCAGGTGGATTCTCTACTCAATCAGCACCCCCTACAGTGTTTTTTTTGGATGGGGGGTGGGGGAGTGGACACCATTTCAATGGCAACCTTGAAGTCTGATCTAAATGCTTGTAAGGTCCTTTTATAGACAGGACTTTACAGGCACTGTGTCAGCCTGCAGGATATTATAATCAAGAAGCAGACAATTGATTGCTTGTTCATGTCCCTTAGTGGGACAGTTAAAAAAAAATCTAAAAAAAAATAAAATAAACTAATACATTAATAAAAATGCCCCCAAAGCCCCAGTACATATAAAATTTACATATAACATTAAAACAGTAAAAATCACCATACAAACCCCACATATATGTTATCACCATGTCTGTAATGACACATACAATGAAATAAAGTCATTATTGAACCTTCACGATGAAATTAATTCCGATTTTTATTAAAGATCTATATGAAACTGATGTAAAGTACAACATGCCCTGCAAAAATCTAGTTTTCAACCAGCTCTATAGACCAAAAATTAAAAGTGCTATGATACTTGGAAAATGGTGATGAAAAAATAATAAAAATATTTGGTATCACCATAATCATAGTAACCAAAAAAACGATAACATGTTACTAATGGTATGTGATAAACACAAAAAAGATTAGAGTTCAATTGCAGAATAGTTTTTTCTATAACCCCCAAATAGTTAAAAAAAATGTATCAAGTTCAAATCACCTTAAAAAACTGAAAATCAATGTTTGCTTTGTAAGCCATGAGACATCAAAATAAAATATCTGAATACTTTAAAATTATGAAAATATGAAGCAAACATATGGGAAATCCTAGTCAGTAACCACTTTGGGTGGTAAAACTATATGTCTGAAAAGGAGATAATTTAGAATTTTAAAAATTGACACTTTTTCTTACATTTTCTTACATTTGTATCATGTATAATCAGTTTGTAAACCAACATTTAACACTAATGTAAGATACAACATGTGACAAAAAAACAATTACAAATTCACTTTGGTAAATTAAAGTCATGAATCATATAAGCAATGCATGCAAAATATGGAGCTGAGCCTAAGTCACAAAATGGCTGCATCTTTATTGAAAGTCATTACACTCTAGTTCTCGGAATGGGTGATGAGAGCCTCATCGATCAGACTTAGACTCTGTACTGTTGAAGAGAATTAAGTTTTTACCTTCCAGTAACTATGTATTTATGTTGTATCAATATGTTATGGTGTATCTGACGTGTACTCAATAAGGGTCAGTTCACATGTGGGTTCAACAGGTTCAGTTCTCTCTTCCATTATCAAATGGTAGAAAAAAATAGCACAGTGGAATTGTAGGTGAACAGAGACTTCTCATTCACTTTCCAATCTGTTTCTGTTACTTTCACCTAAAATGGATAGTTTAACAGAAACCGCTGACACAGGTATGAATTGAGCCTAAGAGAGTATTTCACACATAACTCATGACATTACTCCAGCTTATTAAAGGGGTATTGCCATGAAGACAATTTCTTAAATATACTCAGGATAATAAAATAACACATTCTATAATTCAATATTATTAACAAAAATTAAGCATTTCATAGTTATAATTCTAACATGTCTCTATTAGTCCTTATGTACACAATTTAAGTCACTCCTGGTTTCCGAACCTGTATCTTCTGACTTCAAAGTATCTGATGCTGTGGAGCTGAGCTCATCCTGCATTCCAGGATGAGCCTACACTGATACCCACTGACTTCCTGTCGGCAAACAACAGGAGCAGCAAGAGGAGAGCTACGAGCTAGAGGCAGAGAAACCTGTACCCTGATAATCTAAGCACATTGTCAGTACACAGCATCTCATAGCTCAGAGGGATCATGAAGTGTATGCTTAGAGAGTCCCAGCCCACAGTATGGGATTTTACACTGACCATCACTGTGTGATAGAAGATAAAGCAGCAATAAAACGGAGTAAAATTGTAAAGTAAAGGGTTAAAAATTATCTTAATTGTGTAGGCATCACTAGGGGATTGAATTGTGAGAATTTTCATTTGTGGACAAACCCCTTCAAGTCCACTACACAATACTATGTAGAGCAAGACAGTCTTTCAAGAGATGGTGTCCCTTTATCCCTTCAGTTCCAATGAGGTTTCAAACCATACATGAAAAACAAACTGAATGTTGGGTAAAACAGTTAGACATCATGCACAACAAGTTACTATTACAAAAATCTAATAAGAATGTTTTAAAGGGGCTTTAAAAAGAAATGGCCCATTGACTGGCCTCAAATATTACCATAACCTTTTCAATACTAATATTATTAATATACTAATTATTATTACTAAAACTAATTTTTATGCTTTTGTTCATTTTCAATAGACTGCAGGATCTATACAGGTAAAGAAAATCATCTAGAATCTCAGAGGTCACGGAGTATTGCAGGACTCCTTAGACCCTGGACCTGCTAGAGACATTTGCATGCAAGTCAAGTTGCTTTCAAGGTACTTTGATGTCCTCTATAGAGGGAAAAATAGAGTGCAAAAACAAAGAAAAAGAGAACAATTGTTTATCTGTATTTCTGCTATAAATTGAAAGGCACAAATATTTTTGAATAAAAACTTTGTTAATGCAGTCTTTAGCCTAAACTGAAGCAGTATTAGAATCACACATTTTAGTATTT
This sequence comes from Engystomops pustulosus, assembly GCF_040894005.1. Taxonomy (NCBI): domain Eukaryota; kingdom Metazoa; phylum Chordata; class Amphibia; order Anura; family Leptodactylidae; genus Engystomops; species Engystomops pustulosus. The sequence continues at coordinate 45,816,354 of NC_092411.1, read as the reverse complement.
TTCCCTGTTTCTGCAAAATCAATATCTACAAATAATAAATGAGATCCCAGAGGGCAGTGTTAAGCTCAAATGCACTACAGAGAAACTCTGGAATTGGTAACTGACTCAATAATGCAGGTGAGCTGCACACAGTCGAGCATCTTTAGCACACTATAATAGAAAATTAATAGTGTTCAAGTCAGGAGTTGCTCTACCCTAAGGATTACATAATAACCTAAGACAGAACAATTTCCTAGCTTAGATGTGTGTAAAATGTCATAGAACAAAATAAGAAATAAAAAGCTTCAACAGTCAATGTAATTTGTGAAAGCCACGCTGGCAATTTTATTCACATAAAAAAAAAAACATTTTCAGAGTGAAATACTTCCAATAAAATTTATTGTAGTTCAGTATGTTCACAGGACAAAACAATGCATAGATTGGCTTTCCCTGGTATGTTTTATCCAAGCTACAAACCAATTATAATAACCCTTTCAGTAGCAAACTGCTTTTACAAAAAATTCTGAGCTGCATGTCTGACTTCAAGGAATAAGAAGCAACGAGAAATAAAAATCTGTAAAAACTATATGACTTACAGTTTTAGTTTTTTGCTTAAAAAGTCTTCAAAAATGGTCTCCTCTGGTGAGGGGTTGTTTAGAAGTCACTTTAACATGGTCTTAACACAACCAATTAGGAAAGAAATCCTCTAGTACTCATCAGCTCTCCAAGATGAAAGTATATCTCACTTTACTTTAGGGCTGTGGACAGTGGAAACTGATGCATTTCGAGCTAACAATGGTCTTGGTCATAGTGACTCCAACTGTGACATTTTTTTTACTGACAAATTTTTTTTAAAATTTGCTCCAATAAATTCTGATATACTATTATCCTGAACAGATTGCTGTTGGAGGATTTCTTTTCCCTACTTTGTGACCACCTCTCTGGCGCGCCTTTTGTGAGACATGCTCCCCATCATGATGATGGATTACATGTTGTTCCAGATCTTGAGCTGTTCGCTGGCAGTTCTGCTGTATAATTGATAATACATTATAATTGTTTGTATCATGTAGACTCTCAACAGTTCTAATGCCATAAATTAAGCTTAGATCACCAAATGATTGATTCCCAATAACTGGAAGGTTACCGGATTATGATTCCGATGAAGATAATGAAATATGATCAACCTATAAGTACAGAGAGAATTTTCTACTCTTATCTTGTTTTCTGCAAGCAATGCAATTTACTAACAATACTGCTTCCTAAAGCTTCCTGTTTCCAGTTTCTAGTAGTAATCCCCACATCAGCCCTCATTGTAAAATATAATGCTCTCATCTCCTGTAAACTCAACTATTTCTGTTAAATTTTTACCAAAAATATTGATAATTGTTTGAACAGTTTATGTCCCGATAACTAATTTTCTAATATTTTGATGTCTTACATGATTAATCTAATGTAATATCTAATCATGATGGGAGGGTGTCCTATATAAAGTCAATACAATTCAAAACAAAACTCATATTATCCACAAGAAAGTCATTTATCCTGGATCATTGGTTACATAGTTTTAACAAAAGAAGTCTGTCATAATAGTAGTAAAAAATGTGAAAAAATATAAAACAAAGCAACAGCCACTTCTGAAATGTGGGATAAGATCTCCTGCTGTAAATACATACTTCCTTCTAAATCATGTGATACAATATAAATTATTCAGTCCTCCATTTTCACTTTCACTTGGATCTTTGATCATCAAACAGCTTGCAAAGTAAACTTGAAGAATTTTTTTTTTTCCTAACCTGAATGGCACTTGAGGGCATAGAGCTTTTAAGAGTGATAGACTAAAATGTACATCCGACAATTCCTTACATTTTTAAAATAAAAATCCGCTATCCATCCTCCTTTTGAAGAAGATATTTCAAAGAACACAGATAGAAACACTGAATTTACTTGTTTGCGTGAGAAAAAAATTATTTTATATTATCAACAAAAAGTTCTAGACAGCAAAAAAAGAAGCAAACATACAAAATTGAAACAATACTTTTTAGAGTATCAATAGCACCTAAGCAGAAGTATTCTAAAAAAAAAAATAAAAGATAGAATTTTATGCTATTTTAAAATAATTACACAAACACTTGCATAATATTGATTAAAAAAAACTTACCTAGAAAAATCGTAACAAAAAATCTGGCTGCAAAGAATAGTCCATTCCCTTACAGATCTTGAATTCTTGTCTACACATTTTTAGGTGACTAAATACATAAAAACCATATAAAATCCAATTTGTAAATAGGGCATCTGGTGTTCTTGTAGAATGTCTCGTCTCTCCTGGAGCAGGTCTGAATACAGTCTAGCTTTATATACTATACCAACTGTTGTGTTCTGTGAAAAAGTCCTTTTTCATGAGCTTGTTAACTTGTCCAATTTATGGCAATTGTTTTTGTCCCTGGGGTTTAAAGATACAAGACTCTGGGAAAAAATGATTGCGAGAGCTGAAAGATCGATATAGCAGAGTGAAAAAAGTGTAGGCTATTTACTTTTTATTGATCAGATGATGTAGGATAAAACTGCCATTAAGTTCAGGGAATACATCTCGTATTCCCCTCGAGGACAAAGAAGGGAAAACAAATTAGACTGGATAAATATCATTTTGCTTACATTTTGCTAAAACTATGATCATTATATTTGAAGAAACAACATACAGAATGTGAAGAAGTGATACAAGATGGTTTTATATAGTGGACTGCACAAGATAAGTCAGACATAGCTCACACCTTATATTGGAGTATCATGAGAAGTTACTACTACACCAGTTATTTTTTGGACTCAAAGGATTGGATGAGTTTTTTGTCACAGGTGCTCCTGCAACTCATGTCCCGGGTCGCTGACTGTCTCGACCTCCTGCCTTTCCCCGATCACGTTCTGCCTGACTCTGTACCTCACCTTGGCCGCCACAGCAGGCAAAGTCGCCCCTGTGGAGCGACCTGGTGTTACCATGCCTCAGCAAGTCCAACCCGCTTTGTGGCGGGTTCTGGTGAAAACCGTGTGCCACTTAGACTCCGCTCCCAGTTGTCGGCTTATGTCATCGTCCTCGGTGATACAGAGGATCCACTACCCCAGAAGCCTGACAATATTGAAACAAAATCTGAGATTTTTGTTCCTTAAAATAGGTACTGTTTTATTCATTTTTATGGATTTTAATGGATATAAATAAAAAAACTAAATACATTTTTCTAATCTTATTTAGCATATATTTAGCAGGTATTTTCATGAAGACAAGATTCTTAAATATACTCAGAATAACAAAATAACACATTCTCTAATTCACTGATATTCATTGCAGAGTCCCCCTTTACATAAATGGCCCCAGCAGAGCCCCCATTAACCCCTTAATGACTTGGCCTTTTTTAGTTTTTTCACTTCCATTTTTAACTCACCACCTTAAAAAATCTATAACTTTTTTATTTTACTACATAGAGAGCTTTGTGATGGCTTGTTTTCTGCATAACAAATTGCACTTCATAGTGACAGTATTGAATGTTCCATACCATGTACTGGAAAGCGGGAACAAATTTCCAAATGCAGTGAAAATGTTGAAAAAACGCATTTGCGCCGTTTTCTTGTGGGCTTAGATTTTACAGCTTTTCGTGTGCACCATGAATGATATGTCTACTTTATTCTTTGGGTCGGTATGATTACGGGGATACCAAATTTTTATAGGTTTTATAAAGTTTTCATACATTTACAAAAATTAAAACCTCCTTTACAAAATTTTTTTTTTATTTTGTCATCTTCTGGCGTCAATAACTTTTTCATACTTTGGTGCACAGGGCTGTGGGAGGTGTCATTTTTGCGACTTTTGCTATCATTTTTAGGACTGTGCAACCTTTTGATCACTTTTTATTGATTTTTTTATATTTTCCAAAATGACAAAAAAGTGCCATTTTCGACTTTGGGCAATACCTAATGTGTTTATTATTTTTACTGTTTATTAATATTTATATCAGTTCCAGGGAAAGGGGGTGATTTGAATATTTAGGTTTTTTTATTCTAATTATTTTACTTTGACTATTTTTCATCCTTATACATTACAAAGTGCTTATAGCACATTGTAATGAATGGGTTAAAATGAGACAGCCTCGGGTCTTCCAAAGGCCAATGCTCCGCCATCTTTTTGAAAACATCCGCGATCGTTGCTAGCAATATGCAGCAAAGACTCAGCCCGCGAGCCCTCTCCATGCACCGGGACCCGGCGCGTGCCCTACTAGTACGGCACACGTTGCGAAGGGGTTAATGAAATGGCCACAGTAGAGCCCCCTTTTAATCAAATAGCCACAGCAGAGCCCCCCATTAACAAAGTGTGCATAGCAGAGCCCATATTTAATTAAATGGCCACAGCAGAGCCCCTTTTACAGAAATTTCCACAGCAGGGCCCCTTTTTAATGAAATGCTCACAGCAAGGCCCATGCTTTTCCAGAAATGTCCACATTTGAGCGAGACCCTTGAAAAAAACACTCTATACTCACCTCCGGCTTCTTCTCCCCGTGGCTATGTACTATCCTCTTCCCATGTGGCCATGACCCAGCACCATCATAGTGTATCTGCGCAGGCCGTTAGAGGAGAAGATGGAACCCCAGGGCCAGGGAAAAGAAGCCGGAGGTGAGTATAGAGGGTTTTTTTAACCACCTGAAAATATAGTACAGTGTGTATGGAAAGTATACAGACCCCTTTAAAGTTTTAACTTTTTGTTTCATTGCAGCCAATTGGTAATATTAAAAAAGCTACTTTTTTGTTGATTAATATACACTCTGCACTCCATCTTGAGAAAAAATCAGAAATGTTGATAGTGATGCTAATTTATTAAACAAGAAAAATTGAAATACATAGTCATAAGTATTCAGATCCTTTGCTGTGACACTTATATATAACTCACATGCCATTTCCTTCTGATCTTCCTTGAAATGGTTCTACTCACACTGGAGTCCAGTTGTGTTTAATTAAACTGACTGGACTTAATCAGGAAAGGCACACACCTGTCTAAAAAAGATTTCACAATGCATGTCAGAGCACATGTGAATCATGAGGACTACGGAGCCCAGAGGTCTCAAGGAGCTCAGAGACAGAATTGTGGCAGAGCACAGATCTGTCCAAGGTAACAAAATTATTTCTGTAGCACTCAAGGTTCCTAAGAACACAGAGACCTCCATAATCCTTAAACGGAAGAAGTTTGGGATGATGGAGGAGACAGAGGGGCTTGCAACATAGAATAGTACAGATAATTTGGAAGTGAGGAATAAAACCCTGTTGTTGGGGGTCATAGTATATAGAGAGGACAACTGGCTAATATAGTCTGAATGTAGTGATATTCATTCAGTGATGCAATGGTGGATCTATGCACAGCATCACAACTTGTAAAGATTACATCATTTTGATTTTCTTTGTTAACATTGACCAGATTTCATCAGGATGGAGAGGAATGCACCTTTAATAGGGGGTGGGGTCCATTGCATGAAATATACGCCTGCCTACAGATATAACTACTAATCAATGTTAATATGAAGTACACTAATACATAAATAGAACTCCATTTACAATCAGCTGAGCTCCTCCAGTTTTATAACAAGATGCCTGCAGAAAAGAGATTATGTAAAATCTTCTTGGCTCCTCCTGCTCTATAACATCCTGACTGTAGATAGGACACTATATACAACCTGCTCAGCTCCCCCTGCTCTATAACATGCTGCCTGCTGAGAGGACAATTTATCATATGCTGGCATATGATAGCCATAATTATTTCACTGACGTGGCGCAGAGGCCCTGATAAATATGCCCCAATATGTGCAATCTATTATGCTGTTTTATAATGTAGGACGCTAGGTACAATCTGCTTAGTTCCTCTTGCTCTATAACATGATGCCTGCAGATTACACTGTTATGACAAGCAGGAAAAGTTTCACACAATTTCACACAGAGAATACATTTGCTGCTTGCCAGTTACTACCCTTTTTATCTTTGCAGCAAACCTCTGACATTTTTGCCGAATACGTTTTTGAGTGATCATCAAATTTTACAATAGAAATCTTTATTCTCGCCTTTTCTTCTTCTGCTTGTCTCTGTCTCACAAGATCCCACTAGTTTATATGGTGTGTTATAAAATGTAATACGAATCTCCAGGAATATTCTACTAGAGCTTCATTTCATTAGCTTTCATTAGTCTTCCATCACATTAGGAAGGCATGTTACAGGGACTCTATCAGAGACTTTATGTCACGCTGGCAATGGGTTCAGCCACTTGTTGCATTCCCCGTCACAGGCTTACCTTCAGCTGTCGCGTGTGTCCATGCTTCAGTACCCTTAAGGCGCGAGCGGCACCTCTGTCTCCGTCTTAAAAGAACAGGGTATTTCCCAGCTATGTTGACCCAGCCTATAGGTGTACACCTTATGTCATATAGTCCAGCATGCCCTACTCTCTGCACCTGAGCAAGGTTGTGAGCTAGGTCTATACTTACTATATGTTGTTAGTATCTGCTTGTCTTCCCGTGTGTGATCCCAGCTCGCCCTCTGACTCTGTTTCGACTCTGTGTTCCCTGGTATCTAACCCCGTCTTGTATTCTGAACCTGTGCTGCCTGCCATGACTCTTGGCTTGTTTACGTTTCTGCTTGTACGCTGCCTGCCTCAACTCGGACTGACTTTGACTACCTGCTCTCCCTGACCCCTTGGTACCATGTACCGGTGTCTCTGTGCCTGCTGGGACCACCACATGAGGTAATGGCCATGCGATCCCTCTGCAGCACATTCCAGATCCTTGTATAGGGGTAAAATGGTGAATACCAGAGAGTTCCAGGGATACCGCCCTTAGTGTGTGGCCAAAAGTCAAACCAGTTGGATAGCACAGTGGGTTCACAACCCACTACTTCTCACACTTTTACACCACTAAACTGAAAGCACCTTCTGGTGGAGAATGAAATGTACCTTCTAGAATTTGCTCTTTTATGTGAAAACTTCTTTGTTAACCTGTAAAGTCATGAAAACAAGATGAGAAGGGGCTATTTTTTAGAGGTTGGAGGATGACCATCACTTAAGATGCCCTAATATTCGGCTTCAAAGCATGAATCATGATAAGCTTATATTTTAAACTGCACCAGGGTTGTCATTATGTAAACTACAGAGCCAGAAATACAGGAAGTTAAAGATATATGATTGGATCTTAATTTGCAGATTGCATTCCCAACTATGGGTGAGTATTTATCAGGGCTTCTGCGCCATGCCAGTAATCGCAATTTATAGCTTATTGTTGGCACGGCCAGGGAGTCGGCTCAACCAGTGAGGAGTGGGACGCACAGGTATGCCCCATCCCTGTGCACTCGCTGCAGCTGGTAAATTTTCATATGTGAAAATTTTCCCATTTGATTTTTTCTACGCCAGGTAGGGCCTGACGTAGAAATAATCATTATACAGGCCCTCACTAGATGTATCAAAAGGCTGGATACTCGGCACGAGGCCGCCGTATGATAAATCATCCCCTATGTCTTTGACTGCCTATATGTTTAGTTATGTAGCACAATTACATTTTGAAAGATGAGTTTCTCTTCCTTACAATGACTCCAGAATCATTGTTCTAGCTGCTATTGAGCCGAAGATAGAGGCAAAGAGAATGCAAATCCTTTGTAAGGTTATATTTTGTATTGCTGATTCAATAAATGGTTTAACTGTATTGTATCCCTCTCTCAGCCATTATTTATATAACATTTTTTTTTAATTGATATTCTAAAAAATATTTTCCATTCATGTGATCTATCATTATGTAGCATCATATTATGGTGATAAAGGTGTTTTCTGACATTAAGCAATGATTCTAGCTGAGCAGTGGCTCTGCATACCTGGCACGACCACAAATCCCTCTATCTGTGGATGTGAAGAGACATTCATCACTTGCTGGTTTTCAAAAAAGCTACTGATCAAATATTGATGATCTGTCCTAAGGAATATAAAAAATGGATTAAGTGATATGTATTTAGTGATCAAAAAGTCAGAGACTTAAAAAAAACAGCCTTTATGTTGCCCCTGTGGACAACGCTTGTTTTTGACAGCCAGCTCTCTTATGTGACTGCAAATTGCTGCTGCCACCAACTTTTAAGGTGTTTTCCCACGAACCTAACTTAATAATCAGTGGGTGTGTCTGTGCTGAGACCCGAAAATGAGGTGTATGATAGGGTCCTACGTACCTCCGTCGGACCCCTCATTGGTCCGTCAGACAGATTGCTCCATTAATATCTGGGGAGCTGACAGAAATTGCTGATGCTACACTCACCGATCTCCATCATCTCAACAGAGTTTAATGAAGCAGAGAGGTCATGTGCGGATTTCTGCTCCATTACTCTGACGGAGCAATGAGGGGTCCATCCAATTTTTGGGATTTGTGGAAGTCTCAGCACTGAGACATCCACTGATCAGCAAGTTAGGCCCTATCCCGTGGATAAGGCCTAACTTTTGATCACATGAATACCCCCTTTCATGAAATGTGTGTTCGTTTTGTGGGTAGTTTAAGTCTTAGACATGTATCCACATATGTGTGTATGTCCATACTCATGTCTATGTTAATACAGGATCCTGGTCTGATAAATAGCTCTGGTATGAAAGACAGTTCTTATCTATTGCTTGTACTGTGTACTTGTAAGAGTCTACTTCATGGCGTACCTCCCCCCAAAAAATCTAATAATTTAACAATGCGCCCCTAGCTGGTCTAGTGAATGATCTCCTAGATCTCCAACCAGACACAATAGAGATAAATTGGCAATTGGCAACAACATAAAATTTTACAAATGTGGAAATAGGATAAGTTCTGGAAAATATAGGAAAACAATATCATGGAACAGAGATGAGCAAAGTCAGTCAAGTCAAGGGCCATGTAAATCTAGCAGAGCCGGCCTATGGTAAAAGTTTGACTGGTGTGTAGATTTCTTGACCCAAAATAGACTGGTCACTAAGAAATTAATAGAGATAGTGACATAGTCAAAAACTGGACAACTACACAGTCTAGTATTATCATTAGTGCTGTTTATGTATGCAATTTGGCTTAAAAGTTTAACTATGCTTTAAAGGAAATCTACCACCAGGTTCAAGGATGGTAAAACAAGCACACTTGCATGTAGGTGTGTGTCCCCTCTGCCAGAGTCAACTGTTCTTTAAACTTCCTATGTCCTGGTTTTAAAGAAAAATGTGCTTAGTAGTTATGTAAATGAGCCTGTGGGGCTCCAGACTCCATTAATACCTATGGAACCCTGAGCCCCTCAGGCTCGTTGCATCATTTGAAAACAATAAAATAAAAATAGAGCTGGTCATGCTAGAGGGATCACACACCAGTATGTCAATGTGCTTGGTTTATAATACTTAATCCAGGAGTTAAATATCCTTTAAAGGGGTTATACCAATAACCAAGGATAGTGGCCTAGTAGTCTGTAGAACAGGGGTCACATACTCACTTGTGTGTAGCAATATATTGAGAATTCATTCTGATAATCTCATTCAGTAGTAAAGGATCTCTGGCACTCTCTCTGGAAAAAAGAAAAGTGCACCAGTGATGTATTTTTTTTATTCCCTTTTTATCCTTTTTTCCATATATATTGACTCTCATTCTCTACCAACAAATGAGTGAAAATGGGACCCACATTCTGCAGATTTCTGGGGCTACCATTCTTTTGATCAGTGCGGTCCCAACAGTTGGACCGTCATCAATCAGCTGTTTACTCACTAGTCTGTGGAAAGGCGATAACTTAAATAGTCTAAAATCCCAGAGCTATTTTGACTAATCCATAGATTAGCAGCTCTAATTCATGATCTTTTATCTCCATTGTACCCACCCACCAGTCAGGAGACTCCCATTTTAGTAGTGGGTCCCAGACAACCCATAAAAGGCTAGATTTTTCAAAAATAGCCCAGCAGACACTTGGATTTTACACTTAAAGTGGTTAAACCAACTATTTAAGTTATCGCTTTTCCACAGAATATTGGGTAAACAGCTGAATGATGAGGGTCCAACTGCTGGGACCCCACCGATCACAAGAATGGTACCCCCCTGCAGAATGTGGGTCCCATTTGCACTCATTCGTAGGTAGAGAATGAGCGTGCCGAAGATACCTGAGCACTTTGTTCACCAATTTCCAGCAATCCTTTATAAACGGAATTGTGGCCAGTAAATAGCTTACCTCTCACTTCATGAAATCACAATAGCCTTCCTCCCTTTGCCTCTTTTGCAGCAGAGAACGTTAGTAAGATGGGAAGACATGAAAGAAGTAGTTCATAACTGTAGTAATGGGATGTGGTGAATATGAAAAAGTCACATTAACACTGCATTATCTATGGAAAAAAAGTTTCTTTTATCATCTTCTGTATCTAGAGACAGATCTTTAAAAGCAGAATAGTTTCATCTTAATTTCGTAAGAGCAGGTTGTGCATTAATCTCTCAATGTCCTCTAAAATATTATTCTGACATAGAATTATGAAAATATTGTTGAATCCTCCCCCCCTCAAAAAAAAAGAGAAATCTTAAACTAAGTGAGTATTTAGAGGAGAATCATTAAAGTGTAATGTGGAATGAAAAGCTACAATGTTTCCTTTCAAAAGCTTCTCGTGGCTGGCAGAATGCCTAGAAAGTCCTTGAAAAACATCCCTTATGGATGCAAAAACATCACATTTGAAAAAAGAGCCTTGTAAATCCACTCAGACTGATCTCTTCCTAGTCCACTCAAGGACATTTCCTTAGAAAATAGCAGCAATGGGCTATACAGTTAGCACAAGCCGTAGCTTGCTCATCAAGATAATGACAGATTGCTTTTATGTTGTTGCCTACAGATGGATTTAGACAAATGGACTGTTTGGTGTCTTATTCAGCAATACTGTATTTTGTTATATGCTTTGGCTTTATCTCAGCATACAGATTAGAGCTCTTTGGGAAATCGAATTTGTTAACACACATCCATCAGCCCGCAACGCACTAAACTGAGATAAACGCTATTAAAAGGCCACCTTTCATTTTATATTATTAATAGAAGATGATAATTGCGACCAACTGCAAAGGTAAAGCCACAACAATAGAAGAGCCGAGTGGCTGCAATTCCTCCTTGTGTATAAACACAGTTCATTTGTCTTTATTCATTAAGATAATGTGTTTAAAAGGCAGTTGAAATGTCAAAGCGCTGCTGGATTTAGTATAAACTTAAATTCCATTACCTGGCAGGCATTAATTGCTTATGGAGCAAAGGGATTCTTCCCAAGGGTCTTATATGTTTCCTTTTGTCATTTTGCTAACTATTCTGTCTAGACGAACTTAGAGCCCTTAATCCGCAGAAGGGATCATAAACTGTGTGATAACTCAGTACAAATAATTAGCATTCGCTTAAACACAAATGGCCTTTTCATGGTAAAGTACTATACTGCGCTGATAATAAAATAATTAGAGTTGGGAAAGGACTTCTATGGTTGTGCTCTAATATGGCTTGTATTGGAGAGCGCGGTACTTGAACTTGCTAATATATGCAGTTTGTATATTGAGAGTGCTGGCGCTGGGGACACAGCGGGGACAGGGGTAGGGGAGGTCTGCCGGAGTTGGGACCATTATTTGCTCAGGAATGATACATAACACCTAAACAGTGGTGGACTATAACATAGGCAGTTTGGGTGGTAGCCCGGGACTCAAGCCTTCTAGGGGCCCATGGTCACTCAAACCACCCACCAAATTTTATACTGAGAAGGACCTTCACCCATGAAATCCTTGCACAACTGTTCCTGCTCTAAATACAGATGTACACAAGAGCCTTTGAAGGTCCACCTAAGGTCCTGAAACCACGGATTGAAAGCATGCAGAAGGGATGCATCCTCTATTCCACAAGAAGCTTATTCTAGTACCAGATGTAGGAGATGACTTCCAGACTTGTAGGAGCTATAATATTCATACAACCCAGAGCCCATAGCAGTCATAATCCACCCCTTCTCCAAAATGCATAGGATTTATATTAGCCCTATACACATATAGATGTACAAAAAATGGTTGCGCAGAAAGGAAATATACATAAGATACACAACAATACCATTAAATGGGTTATATACAGTAGGATCAAGGGCAAGTCCTTGAGGGTAAAAAAATAACGAATGCACTTTATATCCCCTTTTTTGTTTACTCTGTACTGCATATTACCCTATCTATGCTGGGTTTTAGGACGCAGCCAATTTGTACATTAAAGAGAGCCCGTCATGCAAAATAACCCCCCTAAACTAAATATATTTTCATAAACTGCCATTAAAAAGCATTGCTTCTATCTCTTCATTGACCCTCTACATCCCTGTAAACTTAAACAATGAGGTCCTAAAGTTGTATGTAACTGACCTGTGAAATGTCCAATGAGTCATTAGTAGAGATGAGCGAGCACTAAAATGCTCGAGTGCTCGTTATTCGAGACAAACTTTTCCCGATGCTCGAGTGCTCGTCTCGAATAACGAGCCCAATTGAAGTCAATGGGAGACTCGAGCATTTTTCACTGAAAGAACACATTGAAAGAAGAACACTGAAGAACACATTGCAGATGTTTGCAGATGTTTTCACTGAAAGAACACATTGAAAGAACACAGTGTAGAACGCATTGCAGATGTTCGCGTACATCTGCTAACTTATCCGAAGACACGCGTGCAGAACGGTGTAAATGAATAGTAAATGAAGAACAATATGTGTGAAGAACACATTGCAGATGTATGGAAACATCTGCAATGTGTTCTTCACACATATTGTTCTTCACATACTCGTGGGGAAATACTCGTCCGAGCAACGAGCCGTTTCGAGTATGCTAATACTCGAATGAGCATCAAGCTTGGATGAGTATACTCGCTTATCTCTAGTCATTAGCATATTCAAGCTGTCCAGCTTATTCATGAGTGGGCGGCACACCCACACCTCTAGTGCTTGACTGACAGCCTGTATAATAATGTAATGGCTGCTCCATGTTCTTCCTGGTGGCCACACCTCCTGCTGCCTGTGTGTGTATAGGAGAGATACAACAGCTCCAGGCAGCCATGTTATAGCAGAACATGTCAGGTACTTGTGTAAATGATGTCTGTGTCTCTGTGTATTAGGAGGGGGAGCATGTCAGCAGATAAAGCACATACACTAGCAATGCTTTACTAAACATTACTCACAGATATGAGCAGGGGGAGGAGAGGGGAGGGGTAACAGGGGTGACATCACTGCCTCTGATCATGTGACCAGCCTCATTTACATAAATAAAGAAAATATGATTTTATGATTAATGTATGAATTGGCTAGAAAAAAACTGTGATGGATCCTTGTGTGCTGCTCCAACAGGTAGTAGTGACAGGACTAGTGGCAGAGACCTGATGACAGGTGTCCTTTAAGGATATTTTTTAATTCTGACAGTGTCTCTTCCTGTGATCGGTAGAGTAAGGAGGGTACTTGTCTCAGTTCGGCGCACACAGATAGGTGACATACACAAGATGAATCCAAAAACGGGGGTATTTTATTTCGTATCTCTGGAACACAACGCGTTTCGGAGTCTACAATGACTCCTTTATCAAGTGGATAGATACTGGGGGAACATAAAAAAGGGGGTATTTGGGGAGGGGAAAAGTACATATATAGTAGTACATATATAATACAAACAGTAGATAAAAGTGAATTATTTGTGTTTTAAAAGAACTCTATGCAGACACAAAGACATAAAAACAGTCATATGAATGGTAATAGATGCATGAGACATATTAAGAATACGTATAATATCACAACATTGAATACATGATTGAGTACTAATAGTGCATGATACATAAATGAATAGGTACATATATAAATAAATAAATAACCCATTAAATAAATAAATAGATAAATATAGCTGTGGCACAAGTGGACAGTAAGTTATTTAAAATTAAATTAAACTGTAGAGCCTCCATATTTTGATGTAAATGGCATAAATGAATTAGCGGTGGCTTGTGGGAAGCGAATAAATAAATAAATAAATGAATAAATAAATGATTAAGTAAATCTAATAAATAAATTAATTGATGAGTGAGCAGATAAAATTAGAATTAACATAGGGAAAGCGAGAGCTTACCTGCAGGGCGGGTGAAGGGCCGATTCCCCGAAGCTGTCAGGCAGCGTTGTCTTTGTTGTTAGATATAGACGCCGACTAGTGGGAGCGGCGCGCGCCACAATCTAGATTTGGCGCATGCGCACGGGAGAGTCGGAATTTGGCGCATGCGCATAGGAGAATATAACCAAAAAGATGTCTGCCATCTAGTGGGGCGACATGGTATGATTATTAGGTGTGTGGTAAATGCAGGGCAGTATGGCAAAGTTACACTGTGGCGAAGCTGCACTGAGGAGGAGTAAAACAAAACAAATTACAATATGAACCAATGACTGGGAGAAGCATTTAGATTAAATAGAGAAGTAAAAGAAGTTTTTATATATATATATATATATATATATATATATATATATATATATATATATATATATATATATATATATTGATGGTAAAAAATAATAATAATATCAATTTTAATAATAATATTGATTCTAATAGTATTGGTTCGCTAAAAAAGGGGGGGGAGAGAGGGGGGGGGGACTGTGTGGTGGGTTGGGTTGACTGGGGGGGGGGGGGACTGGAGGGTATGGGTTGTAGGGAAATGATGAAGAATTAAAAATTGTTTTCTAGTGACTCATTTAGGCCACTAGGGGTGAGGCAGTTCATTTTAAAAATCCAGAACATTTCTCTTTTGCGCAAAAGATTAAAACGATCATTCCCATCAGGGATATGTTCGATCGGGGTGACTGAAAAGGCTGAAAAATCCTTTTGGTGGTGTGTAAAACCATGTCTTGAGACTCTGGGGCACATTTACTTACCCGGTCCAGTCGCGATCCAGCGGCGCGTTCTCTGCACAGGATTCGGGTCCGGCTGGGATTTAAGAAGGTAGTTCCTCCGCCGTCCACCAGGTGGCGCTGCTGCGCCGAAAATAATCTTAACGCCCCGGAATGCACCATCCCATAGCAGGTGAAGGTGAGCGCTTCCCAAGCGACACATTTCGGTTTTTAAATGCGGCGGTTTTTCCGAATACGTCGGGTTTTCGTTCGGCCACGCCCCCCGATTTCTGTCGCGCGCATGCCGGCCCCGATGCGCCACAATCCGATCGCGTGCGCCAAAAACCCGGGGCAATTCATGTACAAGCGGCGCAAATCGGAAATATTCGGGTAACACGTCGGGAAAACGCGAATCGGGCCCTTAGTAAATGACCCCCACTGTGTTTAATGTACCCGTTCGTTGTGTTACACCTATGACTGTTCATTCTTGTTTTCAGCTGTTGGGTTGTGCGGCCCACGTACTGGAGACCGCATAGGCATTCTATTAAATAAATAACGAAGGTCGAGGAGCAGTTCATGAAGCTTTTAATTGGAAAAACTTCGTTAGTGGTGTTGCCTTTGAACGATTTAGCTCTATGTGTGATAATGGAGCAGCACTTGCAACTGGAATTGCCACATTTGAAACTCCTCCTGTGATAACTTTTCAACACTTTAACACAGGGCCGGCTCCAGGTTTCAGCGGGCCCCTGGGCGATAGAGCCTCAGTGGGCCCCTTAACAGTGAACTCATGTGGCGGCATGACCCTGCCAGCTGAGCTCAGACACAGTAAGAGACAATCATATTTCAATTACATCGG
This sequence comes from Engystomops pustulosus, assembly GCF_040894005.1. Taxonomy (NCBI): domain Eukaryota; kingdom Metazoa; phylum Chordata; class Amphibia; order Anura; family Leptodactylidae; genus Engystomops; species Engystomops pustulosus. Next base: position 45,800,664 of record NC_092411.1, on the reverse strand, counting down.
CAACAAGGATGCCGTCGCAGATGTAATTCAATTTTCTCATCAGGAGTGTAATGGGCTCCATAGCAGACCGTTTCCTTAAAAACACATGCATGTTTTTACACAATCACAATAATTTTTACACTCATACACGTGTCTACAGATTTATACACACATCCAGTATATACACATCACATTTACAACATACAAGTGTATCCAGTATATACAGCACATATACACACATCCAGTATATACACATCACATTTACAACATACACACGCATCCAGTATATACAGCATATATACATACGCATCCAATATATACACACAGCACATATGCACAGATATACACATGCATCCAGTATATACACAACACAAACGCACAAATATACAGCATATATACACACACATCCAGTATAAAGAACATACACACAGATATACAGCATATATACACACACACATGCAGTATATACACAACAAATACACACAGATATACCGCATATATACACAAAAAACACATATATACACAAACACATATACATTTACATATGTAGCAATTCAACCTACCTAGCTGGATGTCGCTCGGTCGGAACGTGGTGGAAGGATCAGGAAGGAGACCGCATAGGAGGTGGACAGCCCTGTGAGGCGCACAGACGGGCCAAGCCGGACGCGAGGTGTGCAGGCAGGCTGTACGCGAAGCGCGCGGGCTCGGCACGACGCAATGCACGGAGGCTGGGCCTGACACGAGGCGCGGGACACGCCGCATCACAGGAGAGGTGGGTTGGCAGGGTGGGACGGACCAAATGTAAGGTGGGTAGGGCAGGAGGCTCGTCCCACTACCTCTCCACCCACCGGTGCGGTTCACGGGACCGGCCCGCAGGCAAGAAATATATCGTTGTGGGCCCCTTTGGAGCTCTGGGGCCCCGGCACTTGCCTGGGTCAGCCGGTATTCACTATATACAGTTTACCCAGAAATCACAATATACAGCACCCCAGCAATCACAATATACAGCCCCCAGCATTCACTTTATACAGCCCCACAGCAATCACGATATAAAGCCTCCCAGAAATCGTGATATACAGCCCCCAGCAATCACGATATACAGCCCCCCAGCAATCAATGTATACAGCCCCCCAGCAATCACTGTATACAGCTTCAACAGCAATCACTGTATACAGCCCCCAGCAATTACTATATACAGCCCCCAGCAAAGACTATATACAGCCCCCAGTATTCACGATATACAGCCTCCCAGCAATCACTGTATACAGCCCCACAGTAATCACCATATACAGCCCCCCAGTAATCACTATATACAGCTCCTTCAGCAATCTTTATATAAATCCCCCAGTAATCACTATATACAGCCTCCCAGCAATCACTATATACAGCCCCAGCAATCACTATATACAGCCCCAGCAATCACTAAATACAGCTCCCCCAGCAATCACTGCATACAGCCCCCCCAGAAATGTCTATGTACAGCCCCAGTAAAAAACTCCCTATAACTATATAATGTCCTCCTATTATAACTATATACAGCCTCCCTCCTATAATAACTATATACAGCTCTAGGTAAAATAATAAAATTGTACTCAACTTACCTCGTACACCTGATGCGCGCTGACCTCTTCCCTCGCGGTGTCAGGATACTGCCCTCAGGCTATGGCACTGTAACTGCATTGCCAGTGGCAGGGCACCGCCATCATGTAATAGCCCGATTGTCAATAGCAAAGCAGGCAACTTCTCCCTTGCTCTTCTATAGGCTAAAGTCTATGAACCGGCTGTTAAAGCAGCAGACGATTCAGGTAAAAGCCAGCATCGGACCTGCAAATGCTGTGAGCAATTTGGGCGGCTATGAGACTGCCTGAATCACCCACATTTGGTGGGGGCCCCTTTAAGGGCAAAGTGGTGGGGACCCCAGTGCGTTCGTCCTGGGAGCCCCCCCCCCCTATAGTCCAGCCCTGCTTATAAGGAAAGGACTGAAATGTAGCTACATACCTCAGGGAATTTATCTAGGGCTGTAGTGAGCATTTTAACCCCTGAGATGCTGACCCAAAGTTAATACACAGGGAATGCTGCAGAGTAAAAATTGCTATTTCTTTCTCAAGCCATTTCAGTGCCATATAGTGTCCAAAACATACTCCATATGCAGTGATTGGTCAGTCTGATAACCCCTTAAAAATGCTAAAGAAGTTGACAAAAACATTTTAAAAATATGAGTAATCAAAATGTCTTTAGAACACCTTTTGGAAGAGAAGCAACATCTACAACATTTCAGCTTTGATATATTAATTTTGTAAGTCACTTATACTGTATCATAATTATTTGCATCTATGATCTCCAAAGGAAAAAAAATTAACAATATATCAATATGCTCATAAATCATCTGCAGGCAAAAAGTATTGTATTTTTACACAGATAATTAGAGAATTTACGGACGACTTGCTCTCCCTGTTTACACTATCTGCCTTTGACATTTCTTGTATAGTCTTAACAGCAGGAAAATTACATGACATGTTTATCAAAGGAATCATGCCTCCTGGAATTAAAATCTAAATCTATTTTAGGAATTTTCGTTTTTATGTTACCTTTAAACTCCCTGAAAGATTCCAATCTACTAATAGACTCTTTTGAGCCTATGCTTGTATACTGCGTATGCAGCAACCCCATAAATTATTATAGTACTTTTGCCCCTTCAAGGTCAGAGTTGTTTGGGTTTTTGCATTATGGTTTTTCATGCCCATCTTTCCACAAGCCATACCTTTTTTGATATTTTTGTGTAAGGAACTGTATGCGGCCATGTTATCTGCAGGTTAAATTGTACTTTTTAGTGGCACCATTTAATATTCTGTGCCATGTAAAATTCCAAATGTGGTGGAATTGGCAAAAAAAGCTGATGCACTTTTTTCTAAAGAGCTTTGTTTTTACAGCTTTTGCAGATCACACCTCCCCTTTCTTCTTTGGCTCAGTACAATAACATAGATAACAAACTTAAATAGTTTTTTAAACCCCTTTGTGTCATTTTTTGCAGGATGGGATGATGTTTTCAATAACACTATTTGGAACTTTCAAACACTTTTTAATTACATTTTATGGCAAAAAGTGTCAATTCAGACATATTGTATTGCAATATTTCTATTGGCTCATGCTCAAGGAAATGCCTTCCACAACCCAATGTATGAGGTTTCTCCCCAATCCACAAAACTCAAAATAAGTTCCTTTCCTGCCCGCACTTGTGGATTGTGCAGTGTTTTGCGATTGTTACCATCCCGTGATTGGACCTCACATGCCCATGGATTGTGGGTTGCAAACAATTGACAACAGGCCTTATCTTTGTGTCTACTGAAATGCATGATTTCTGCGCCGGAAGCCTAATAGAACAACTGTAACAGGGTTTTTTTTTACAAATCGATAGCTATTGGGATGTGGTACTACTTTGACAATTATCTTTATTACCTAAACCCAGCAGTTTCTTTGCTATACCCCTCAGATTATCTCAGAGCAGAAGTAGCGCTTTCCTTTGCCTGTGCTGACAAGCCCTAGAGTCCGTCCTCTAACCAAACTTTGTGGATTCTTGGGAAGAGAGGGACCTCTGCTCCCTGCTCACAGAGGAGCAGGTCATGTGACAGAGCTCTCTGTGTATGTAACAGGGCTGGATGTGTTCAGGACTGTGGATACAGATGTCTCCTGCACAGAAAGGTGAGTTACAATATCTCCCCTGTGCCCTATCAGTTTCTCCATTTAAGTTTGTGAGTCTACAAAATTTTTCTGTCTTTCTCTTCACCTCATGCCGCACTGCCTCCTTACCTTGTACTTGGCAGTATAAGTTCTCTGCAGAAAAGCTATTGACCCTTAGAGCTCACTCAGCACAGGCATAGACTTCATGTAATAATGATTTCTACCACTTATTGCATGTTCTCTGCTCCTCCATGTGATGGAAGCTGCCAGGCTGTCACCATATACATCCTGTATGCGCACTGTGCAGTGTTCAGTGGATTTCTTTTGGGAAACCAAATGGATTCAACCCTTACAGGACTCATTTTAAAATGTTTGCAATTTTGTTATTCACTCCCTTCATTCCAAAAGTGATAACTTTTATCTTTTACATTTATAGAAATGTGCTAGGGCTTGTTATCTGCCGGATAAATTGTACTTTCTAGTGAGATGCAATGTACTGGAAAGTGGCAAAAAAGTGCACAAAAGTTTAGCTCGTTTAAAGTGGCGAACTTGGCAGGAAGAAGCTGGACAACCAACTTTGCAACTTTTTTGCTCACCAATTTGTAACATTTTAAAAAAAAGTCCCATCCTCTACACCAGGCATCGATGTTACAGTAACAGGCACAGTAAATGTAGTGCAATGTAACTCAAAGAAAATCCACTTACGACAATTTAGACTAAGAAACAAGACAAAAAAGAAACTTTACTGAGGGTACAGTCACGTGTACCGCTACTGCTGTGTCTACAACCTCAACACTAACGCAGGGGGCTGTTTGAAACAAATGTAATTACTTACCGATCACATGTGTTTCACTGCAAACGCAAATACGTTCGGGCTGAGGCAGGCCCCATTGCACTAGTGTTGTGCTTGTTAATGCCGTCGCTATCGGTGCAAGTGAACTTACCCTGACAGAAATACTCGAAAGAAAAGATAAATCTCCCCTATGTATCCTCACAAATTCACATCATTAAAAAAGAGCACAGTTATAACCAAATTAATGACATTGGGGAAGATTTCTCTTTTCTGCTTCTAGTTTTCCTGTCAGTGTAGATCCTTTTTAGTCTCGTTTCTTAGTCTAATTTATCTTAGTTGGATTTACCTTGTATTAAATTGCACCTGTCCCTGTCAGTCTAACATTGCTGTCTGGTGTGGAAAATGTGACTTTTTAAAAAACTCCCAAATTTTTGAGCAAAAACATTTGCAAAGTTTGTTGTCCTCCTCCTTTTTGCCACTTGAGATCAGACAAGCTTTTGCACACTTTTTTGCGACTTTTTCAAAAATCTCACATATGGTGAATGAAATTAACTTTAGTTTAAACAGCTTCATTAGGATTCATTAGATAAAGTGAAACCATCCAAAACCTGTGCACCACGAGCTGTGGTGAAAATATGACAGAAAAAAGTGCAAATTCACAACTGCTCAAAATGTTAATTTTTCATATTAAGAAAAAGAAGACAAAAAAAGAGAAATCTCGCCCAATAGTTTTCCCACAGACCTATGGATTTTTATAGTGACTGATTTGGATTAAATATCTGCTCTTCTGTTTTTACTATATACAGTATTACTTGTCATCTTTGTGATAACAATATACAATTTATCAGAACAAAATGTTTCATATTTTACTATATAATAAATGGGCATTAAACGCTGATGGTTGTCACGGGTGCCCACATCCCGTGCCTCCCTGTGGTCCCCGGCTCCCCTCTCTGTCTTACCTGTCCGCATTTCTGCTCTGGCAACCCGGCGCACGTCCACGCCTTCTAATGTGTGATCACCGGCACTCGAAAGAATTAAAGGGTCAGTGCACTGCTTATTGGTGCTGGCCATACCCAGGAAATTGATAAAAGCCAGTATTCCTAGCCGGATCTTTGTGCCTAATGCCTAGTGCCACTGCAAAAGCTTTTTCATGCATTTTGCTGTGTTTCCAAATTCCCGTTGTGACCCGGTTCCATTATTGACTCTGATCCCGTGCTGCCTGTCCTGACCTACCACTACGTCCCTGACTCCTATCCTGTGCTGCCTGTCTTGACCTCTTGCCTGTCAGTCCCCGACCACGAGTTTGCCATATGATTCTGTACTTCGTTTTAGCCGCCGCTGCGGACAAAGTCACGCCTGTGGAACGACCTGGTGGTATCACACAGCAACAAGTCCAACCTGCTTTGCGGCAGGGTCTGGTGAAAAACAGGAAATTTTGTACTTCAGGATTGATAGAGACAGGTTGGAATTATATCTGTGAAATGCTGTAATTTTGTTAATAACAGTGAATTAGAGAATGTGTTATTTTGTTATCCTGAGTACAAATAAGAGAATTGTCTTTGTGGGAATACCCCTGTAAACATCATAGAGACTAGGAAGCAACCAGGTGTTTTTCCATTCCCACCTCTACAGCAGAACCACAATGAAAATCCAGCTCACAAGGCTTGTTCTAAGGAAGATAATTTACAACACACAGTGCAGTCTGTTTAATCAAAAGTGCTCTGTTTATTTAAATGTTCCACCAAGTAGCAAAGTAAAATAGGTATTTGGCTCCATGGACACAACAGCAGCAGCCATAGGATGCAGTGATCCGCCAGCTAGGAGGAGAGGGGAAGGGTGAGCACTGCTCACCCCTCCCCTTTCCACTGTTAGCTGAGCGGCTGTGCCTCAAACAGGGCGGGTGAAGGAACATTGGGGGACATGAATTTTTATTTTTGCTTGTTTTTTTCTTTCTTTTTTGTGACTTTTTCTGGTTTTGGGACTTCTGACTGCGACTTTTGCTGTCGTTTCTCAAGTATGCCTTGTCTGTACCTTGTGCATTGTGCCTTATGTATCTTTAGTTTCCAGATGTTCAGTACGACTTTTCACTCGTATAACTTTTTTTGTTTACTTAAGCATCTTTTTAGGCGAAAATCTGCACCTGCTCCAGAGTGGGGGCAGAGGAAGGACTTTTTTCTTGGACCTTGTTTAAACATGTAAATTGGAATTAGTTGACATGCTTTTAGGCTGCATTCACACGTGGTGTTTACATTGCGTTTTTAAACACACTGCAGAAACGCATGTGGTTTACATGTTACCACACGTTTGGCTGATTAGAAAGTGTTTTTTCTTCATCGCTGGTAGTGAAAGCAGCTGTAAAAATGTTAACACGTGTGCTTATACTTCCAACAATGAAGACAAATGCTTTCAAACAAAACAAATGCATGGTAATATGTAAAACACATGCGTTTCTGCGATGCTTTGAAAAAACGCATCCCGGATACCATTTGTGACTGCACCCTCATATGTCATCATCTCACTGGGGTGTGGCTAGAGGACACCTGTTGGGACAATACAACATTCTAGCAGCACTTACTAAAAGAAGCTCCCTAGCCCTCCCAAACACTGTTACATTTTTAGCTTTACCGGAACATACCAATAGGCTATGTAACACTCCAGTACAAAGCAGTCCAATCAATTGACCTCGTTTCTGGCGGTCTGGCTTATTCATTAGGGGGCCTTCCTAAGCACTCCCCTCTCTTCAACTATTCTCCAGGGGTCGCCACTTCCACACCATATGATAGCGGTGACTGCCAGACTCAATGCTGCAGTCACTACCTCCTCAGACCACCCCATCAAGAATAAGCTGGACCGTCGGAAACTAGGTCTGTAGTTCGGACCACCATGTATTGCATTTTTTTATAGCTTTTTGGCATGTTCCAATAAAGCTAGAAAGTTAAAACTGCGGGAAGTCTAGGGAGCTGCTTCCTTTAGTGAGTGCAACTAGAGTGTTTGATTGTCCTGACAGGGTCTCTTAAAAAATGCAGGCCACAACCTCAAATCCAAAACTTGCACTGCTGTACAATAACCCCCACACATGACTTGTGTACATGTTCATTTGATACATTTGCAACAAAAAGACTCCAAAAAAGCCAAAAGTTGACAGGAAAAGCTAAACATGTATCAAAAGAAAAAAGCCATGATCATTTATAAGGCACAAAAAAGACCCGACAAAAGCCTCAGTTATACACCAAAAAACCCCTAGATACATGTCCCCCAATGTGCTTATTGCACTATGTCCATCCACTATGTACGTCTATGGCGCCCGTGAGCTAACTGCTGTCTTTGTGGTTAGCTCATGGCTGCTACTTTTGGACATCATATATATATGTGCAGAAAAGGAATATGCTGAGTGGCACTACTAAATGTGTAATTAATTCGACAGGGTGTTACTGTCACTGTTTGGTTATAGTCTTTTCATAGGGTTACTAGTGACCGACATGTTGGTTGTGGATTAGGGAAGAAAATAGGAGAACTGTGGTGCTCTAATTCCAGATGAAGCGCCGTGTGCGAGAAACAGCTGTCTTTTTTGTCGTTTTGTGAGTCCCTGCGTCCTCCCATCCCCATGAATTGTAAACTGCACATCTTGTTTTTGTAAGTATGCATAAATAAATTGCATTGGAAGGCGATATCGCAGTGAGTGCCATTTCATTACCTCTCTTGAATATTCCATAAGGACATGTTGGAAGCTTAAGGCCCAAATCACATGACAGGTTCCCTTTAAATCCAAACAATGACATCATTCAGATGTTCTTTTTGGATTGTCTGGGATTTAGTTTCAATCTTAAAATACTGTAAAAAAAGAAATGTTGACCTGATTTAACACATTACATATAGAGATGGGCGAATTTGTTAAAATTCTTTTCGTCCCGATTCGCCGAATTTTTCTAAAAAAATTTGATTCGACCCGAATCGAATCAAAACTAATCACGTAAAAAAACAGGCATTTCCTGGCTGCAGAGAGCCTGTAGGATGTTGTAGAACGTTGTGCCATGCTTAAATATGCATAGGGAGCGTGGTTTGGTCTTCAAACAATGCTGTGTTTTAGTATGACATGCACATGACAGCCGCCACTCTGAGAATCGCTTCACTCTTCACTTCCATGTGCACTTAGGCCAACTTCCCCAAATAAGCCAAGCGGGAACGCAGCCTGACAAGGTAACGTCTGTGCCAGATCGATAGGACCAAGCTGAGGGCCAAGATCCCATTATAACATCAAAGAGTGCACTCTTTTTACACTGTCATCAGATGATTCCATAGATTATGACAGAAACAGATCTGTTAAACGCGGATACATGTGGAAAGCCCCCCAAAAGAGTGCAGAGGATGTCGGCAGTAATTTTGCATTGACGTCAGTGATCATTTTGCCCTTCTTTTCACACATCAGTGTCCTCTTTCAATCGGTCAATAAGTGGTGCTAATTTGACGGTGCTCATTACTAAGGTTTTCCTTAGTGTTTTCCCTTTTTTGGGAAAATTTACACTAACACCAATACTATTAACTTGGTACCCATGTACCGCAACCCCCTTGGCAACGAGCATGTACCTCACTCCCTATGGCAGCGAGTATGTACCTCACTCCCTATGGCAACGAGCATGTACCTCACTTCCTATGGCAACGAGCATGTACCTCACTCCCCTTGGCAACGAGCATGCACCTCACTCCCCTTGGCAACGAGCATGTACCTCACTCCACTTGGCAACAAGCCTTTTTTTTGTGTATGTGTTTGTTTTTTTGTCTTCCAGGACCATGCATGCAGTGGACTACTTCAGATTCGAAGGATTACGTTGATGACCAGCATGTTTTTTTTACAAATAAAATGGTCAACGAGGGTGTGTGTGCATTGACGTCACTGATCATTTTGCCCTTCTTTTCACTCGTCAGTTTCCTCTTTCAATCAGTCAATAATCCATCAGTATTGCTAAAGCCAAAAACAAACAGGAGTTGATCCAGAATAGAGATGAGCAGCAAATGGGATACTTGCATGTCCTCTGTGTTCTGTATCCACTCCTGCTTTTGGCTATCAATCCTGAAGCTTTTCATCCTTCTGACAGATGAAATGAAGGTGAAAAACAAACATAGCGGCAACGTCATAGAGTGATGGAGGGTGAAAACAGCATTATGGAAATCACAGGGTGTTCCAGGGAGACAGCGGTCAGTTGGCAGCAGCATGAGTAGGCTGCAGAGTGGCACAATGACAAATTATGGAGGTGGCGGAAACATGGTAGGCCACAAAGTGGCACAATGATAAGAGTGTGGAGGTGGCGGCAGCAGAAGCATGGTGGCAGCAACAGAGATAGCCACTGAGTGGCACAATGATTTAGTGTGGAGGTGGCATCAGCAGCAGGATCCCACAGGTGGCAGAAACATGGTGGCAGTAACAGGGAAAGCCACAGAGTGGCACAATTATATAGTGTGGAGATGGCATCAGCAGCAGCAACAGGAGGCCACAAAGTGGCACAATGATAAGAGTGTGGAGGTGGCGACAGAAGAAGCAGCAGCAGGAGTCCACAGGTGTCAGCAACATGGTGGCAGCAACAGGGAAAGCCACAGAGTGGCACAATGTTATAGTGTGAAGGTGGCATCAGAAGCAGCAGGAGCCCGCAGAGTGGCACAATGATATAGTGTGAAGGTGGCATCAGTAGCAGCAGCAGCCGGAGTAGCACAATGATATAGTGTGAAGGTGGCATCAGAAGCAGCAGGAGCCTGCAGAGTGGCACCATGATATAGTGTGGAGGTGGCGGACAATTCCATTCCCTGGTAAAGATGGTAGGAGGCAGATGGTGCAACTAGCAGAAAATGTGTGGCATCAGGCGGGTGGCAGCATCAGAATAGTAGCTGAAGCAAGTAGTTAGAACCCCGACTCATTTCACTGTATAAACTATGTGGATTTGACACGTTAATCTGACTAAACTAGAGCCCCCAAAAGGTATTGCAATGTGCGTTATACAGATACCCCATAACTGACAGTGTAATTTCAGCGAAAATCACTGTATAAACTATGTGGATTTCACATGTAAATCTGGCTGTAAACTAGAACCCCCAAAAGGTATTGCAATGTGCATTATACAGATACCCCACAACTGACAGCTCACTACTGCAGATGCATGAATGTCAAACGGATTTCTTCCTAATCGATTTTGTCACTAAATAGAACTGCTATTTGGGGTATACAGATCCCCCTTAAAGAACAACCAGGGATTGGTCCACCAATCGCTACTGTAGATGCATGAAAGTCAAACAGATTTCTTCCTATTTGATTTTGTCACTAAATAGAACTGCTATTTGGGGTATATAGATCCCCCTTAGAGAACAGCGAGGGATTGCAGCAAGAATCGCACAGCACAATAGCAGCAGCTGGACGCTACAACATGAAGTGTGAAGTGCTGAGATAGAAAATGGCTGGGTTTTATATGGCTGTGTGACATCACATAAGCCTGCCAGTCGCTGATTGGCTTACAGGTCTGCAGATTTCATCGGGGGTGTTCCTTTCTCCTTCCCAGAGTTCTCTGCCCCATGTAACACGTTGTTCTCGCGCCCATTTAGCAGAAACATGAGGGGAAAAAACCTACTTCGTTCCCGCGAATCAGCATAAACTTCGGCTTCGTGACGAATCGAATTTTTCCTGAAATTCTACCCAAAGCTAGAATCATAAGAATTGATTTGCCCATCTCTAATTACATACCATTGAAATAAATGCTAATTAATGTATAAAATGTCAAGTTAACATTTGCCACATCTGTACATGAAATCTAGGGATGCAGACAAGCAATCTCAAAACGATCAATATTGCAAAAAAAAACAGTTTTCTATATAAATACGTTTTTGGAATGTTAATGCGTCACTATATCATAGATTGAGACCCGTTGTTACTAATGCATCTTCAGATGTACAAGGGCACTTCAGCATTGACAGCTCAGTATTACTATATACTGTCAAGGGTAACAAGCGGCCCCACATAGATATCCACATGAATCTGATCTCTCTCTTCACATAGTCAGTTAAATAATGGCAATGAAAGATCTTACATCCACTTTGAAGGTCACTAATTCCTTATGCATCTACAGCTACACTTCACATATCTATATATTACATTATGCTGGTTATACAACCTTCTCCAGGACAAAAAAAAAATCTCTTACAGAAAGGATTCCTGATAAGGATTCAAACATTAGAGGTAATATAGCACTGCCATCTACAAGGCAAAAAAACAAGATTTTGTGATTTTCAACATTTTTTTTTATTATATGTCATTTAAGTCTAAAAAGTGTGTGGTAAAGGAGATATTGTTAGCCTCTTCCCACCAGCTTTGTTCAAACAACGGTTGCAATCTTTCTATACTGACTTATAGCTGCACCAAAATGATACACTGTACCAATTACTGTTCCCAGACATCAGCAAAACGGACAATAAAAATATTTTTTTTTTGTAACTTAAAAGCTATGAATGCTAAATCTGTGATGCTGCACTTAATTCTCATATACTAAAGCTTTCCAGTTGCTACACGAGTTTCTTCTAACCTCAATCGGTCAACAACTGATTACCAATATCGGTTACCTACATGGACTGTAATCGCAGTCAATTCCTGTGCAGCCAGCAAGACATCGAAGCAAAGATCAGCAGGGGTCTTGGGACATATTTGAATGGGAACAGCAAAGTCAACTTTTTCTAATTAGAAAATGCAACCTATATCCTGAGTCGCAGGTGCACCGGTGTGCCTCCCTGTGCCCCCGGAGCTAGTCTGCAGCCTCACTTACCTTCCCTGGTTCCAGTGGCAGTCCCTGTGATCCGGCCTATGGGTCGCCAGCTCCTAGTGCACGCGCGCCGGCTCTGTAAGATATAAAGGACCAGAGCGCCGATAATTGATGCTGGCCAGCCACCTGCCATGATAAATTGCCAGCCCCTTCATCTGTTCCCTGCCAGATCTTTGAGCCTTAGAATTGCTTGTGTGTCTTGTGTCTTATAGTGATATCTCGTTGTGACCTCAATTCCATTCCTGGAAAAAATGTTTAGTGGCACTTATCAGACTTATAAAACCGTTCTTATGTGCTACCACCTTAACCCTTAAACACCAGAAAAGGGAAAAGAGAAAATTGTTGGTTTGTGAAATTGGTGTATAGGTGGGCACTAATAAGGGCCGGTGCCAGATTTCTTAATATGAAAATTTTAATTTATGTAATCTAATTATATACAAATAAATACAAAGATAATGCAAAATCTGACCTACAGACGTCTGTACATAAAAGTTTGGTCTTTATAACAAAAAACAACTGGTTTAAAATAAAGTTAAAAAAAAAAATGGTTTAAGGATAAGTATTTTACTTATATTGTGAGGTATAAGAGAAAAATATTTTTATATAAAAACGTTCATATGCATATGGTAAAAAAGTGGATATCCAGGAGGTATCTTTTGCAACTGGCAGGATATAGGGCCCTATATCTGCAGTATATGTGGCTAAAAAAAAAAAAAAAAAAATGGGATCGGCCCAATGATATGTTGCAATTAGCGTTATGTGGACAGGCACTCACGGTTAGTTGGTTCTGGCTTGTTCTCGTCACAGACCCCAGTTTCTCCGTATCAGAGGATAATAGAAGGTTGTATGAACAATGTCGTCTTCACCGCCACGTGTGTTGCGCAATGGCGTTCAAGGCGCCTGTTTTGGCGTGGATCTTGCGTCAGATGACAGAGTTTCTGCAGCTTTATAACTTCTTTGTCCTGAGGTCGTGGTGAGTGTTTTGTTACAAGCAGCGGGATGCGTCCATCCCTAGGAGTTTGTGGCAAGAGATATTTCGTTTGCAAGTCTCTTTAAAGCCGTTTACGGGTGCTCTCTCCGTGAGTGGCTATCGGTTGGGTCACGATCCTGTGTTTTATGGCTGTTATGGCTAGATGCGTTTCAGAGCAAGCAGCTCTTTCCTCAGTAGCCTTTGTAAACCTCCTTGTTATTTTTTCTCCTGTTTTATAGCTGTGTTCAGGATATTTGGAAAACCTGGCCTGGATATCATGAGCTAGAAAAAGAGATTTTGCGGAAAACTGTGGACTGGATTTTTAGAGTTGAGATTGTTATCTCAATTATATTGTATCATAAATATATATATCTTTTTGGGGCAAAGTAGTTTGTTTTTGTGGAGTAATATGTAAAATAAAAGAACACTTGATTTACTGAAAGAAACAGATATCTATACTATATCATAAGTAAAATTCATACAGTGTCATAAGTATAGGTACACTCGGTTGGCTGGAAATAACAGGTATATACAGTAAACTTTAAGATAAATTCATGCAGTGTGATTAATGAAGCATCTATAATATAAGGATAGACAGATAAGTATATATAAAATTAGGATAAACAGGCAAGTATATTTAAAATTGATACAGTATAAACGTTCAACAAGGGCATGTATAGTTTTGAGACACGGGATTTGTCTAAACATTTAAAAGTCAGATTTATGTATACATAAGTAACCTTAAATAATTCTGTATGTGAGGTTGAGGTGGGGGGAACCATAAGGCTAGAACAAGTGCTGGTATACAGCCTGACTATTGTGGTTTGCATCGTGGCGCCCTCCATCTATTTATAAAAAACCAAAGATTTCCAATTCAGCATTAAGACCCTCTTATACCTCACAATATAAGTAAAATACTTATCCTTAAACCATTTTTTTAACTTTATTTTAAACCAGTTGTTTTTTGTTATAAAGACCAAACTTTTATGTACAGACGTCTGTAGGTCAGATTTTGCATTATCTTTGTATTTATTTGTATATAATTAGATTACATAAATTAAAATTTTCATATTAAGAAATCTGGCACCGGCCCTTATTAATGCCCACCTATACACCAATTTCACAAATCAATTCCATTCCTGACTTTGCTCCTGTGCTGCCTGTCCTGACCTTCCACTATGTCCCCGACTCTGATCCCGTGCTGCCTGTCCTGACTTCTTGCCTGTGGAGCGACCTGGTGGTACCACGCTGCAGCAAGTCCAACCCGCTTTGCAGTTGGCTCTGATGAAAACCGGGTACCACTTAGACTTTACTCCCAGGTGTTGGCTTATGTCATCGTCCGCGGTGGTTCAGTGGGTCCACTACCCATGAATGCTGACACATGCATATATAAATTAAAGGGTTTGTCCACTTTCAGCAAATAATTGATATTGTTTGTGTAAGGAAAAGTTATACAATCTTGCAATATACTTTCTGTATCAATTCCTCACAGATTTCTAGATCTCTGCTTGCTGTCCTTCTTTATGAAGCTTCTATGTCTACTTCCAGTGGATAGAAATGAGTCCATGATCATGTGATGTCCCAGAGGTGCAAGGCTCCTGATATCACACAGCTCTGATTTCTCTCTGTGATACTAATGAGCTGTGCACCTATGTGACATCACATGACCATGAACAGATTTCTATACATTGGAAGTAAACAATGAAGCCTTCAATAGAATGACAGCAAGCAGAGGTCTAGAAAACCGTGAGGAATTGATACTGAATGATTATAGGAAATTTGCAAAACTTTTCATTACACAAACAATATCAAATAATTAATTGGAAAACTCAAATCATTATTATTGCATGCATAATAAAGGGAAGAAAAAATCCCTATAGTTATAGTAAGTTTTGTGCTATTTCCTACAAAAACCTGACAGTAAATAACACCTGTAATCATACATTTTAATCCAGAGTTTAATGCGCATTTCTTCTCTTGTTATTTATATTACTATTCTAATGTTTATAGCATTAAATCATAATGATTAACCAGTTTATTATATTCTAAATTTACTTTGCACCTGGTGTGTACTCATTAATTGATTAATTGTAAGCCACTTCTTTCATTGTCTCTATAAATAACATGCATTGATGTATGCAGCACAAGTTCTATTGTTAGATTTTCTGTAATATTGAATTTACCTTTTATTATTGTGATGATATTCTCCCAAAGCAAGGTCTTATTGATATCAATGGGAATAAATTATTGTGCAAAGTTTAACCCCTTCGCGTTACAACCTTTTTTCATTCTCTCTCCCCACCTCGAAAACCTATAACTTTTTCAGAGATTTGTGAGGACTTATTTTCTGTGCAACATTGTACTTCTTAGTGACAGTACTTATTATCCCATGCCTTGTTCTAGGAAACTTGAAAAAAAATACCAAA
The DNA here is from genome assembly GCF_040894005.1 of Engystomops pustulosus. Lineage (NCBI taxonomy): Eukaryota > Metazoa > Chordata > Amphibia > Anura > Leptodactylidae > Engystomops > Engystomops pustulosus. The sequence goes on along the minus strand of NC_092411.1, from coordinate 45,785,022 downwards.
TGTGGATAAATTGGCAAAAAAATTACATTTCACCATTTTCTTGTGGGCTCGGTTTTTACGGCTTTCACTGTGCGCTCCAGATAATATGTCTATATAAACGTTTTGCTTGGTACAATCAAAGTGATACCAAATTTATATAGGTTTTATTGCGTTTTAATACATTCTGAAAATTTTAAAGATTGGCCCACATTTATAAAGTGTCTGCGGCAGTTTTGTGTTGTGGCTGCTCTGTGTCCGACAAAACAAAAAATGTGCGCCTAAAGGGGCTTGTTAGTGCTTAATCAGAATTTGCGCCACATTTATTACTGACGTGCATCACATTTCTGTCTGCGCCACAAATCTGCAGCATGAACAAAGTGCTCCAAAAAAGTTGTACACTTCCAGAGCAGTGCAAGGGGCGCCATGAAGACCGCAAGCCAGTTTTGATTAATCTGCCGCACTCTGCACACTCCACAGGAAAACTGCACACATTTCAGTTGGCATTAAATTTGCCAATCTTCCGACTCTTTTTTTCCATAAAGTGTATGGAGCTGCAAAAGACTTAATTTTTTGCAGGATAGGCTGATATTTTCATTGCTAACATTTTGAGGATGGTATAAGTTTTTGATCACTTTTTGTTAACATTTTTATGTGACTTAAAATGGCTTAAAGGGAACCTGTCAGCACATTTTCACAAATACAGCTAGTGGCAGGTTCAGATAGAGCCCTATTAACTAGCTGACATCTTTATTTTAGCTAAAAATTGTTTCCCTCACATCCCCATAAATCAAATTTATTCTATATTCCCTGGCGGTATCAGAGAAGGCTTGTTCTGCTTGGCCGGCTCCTCCCACAGGTGACATCATCACAGCTCCTTTACCCTCCTAACATTAACAAACTGTACACCATGCATATATCTGATCACATGGCAGTATCATGGCATAATTACATCATGTCTCTGTGGACTTCTACTCCTCCCCATCCTCCATGGAGGCTGCTATGATTTCATGTGATTAGATACATCAGATCTATGCAAATATAACAGTGACATTGGACTCACATCAGGTGATTTGCATATAAGTTTTCAAAATATATTTTTTAAAATATTGCAGCCATAGAAAGGAACCATTTAGGGATAATGCCAATGCTTTTTAATCATAGTTTTTAATAAAGTATTTATTTTGGGTGGGTTGATTTGCATGCTTTTCTCTAAAAGTGGTGTTTTTATATTTTGATAGATCTGGCATTTTGGGCCATTGAGATACCTTACATGTTTGTGATTTTTTTGGGTGATTCAAATTTTGAGTTTTTTTTTAAGAAAATTCACTATTTTTTAGACACTCAAGGGCAGTGATGGCAAACCTTTTAGTGACTGAGTGCCCAAACTACAACCAAGACTCACTTATTTATCGCAAAGTGCCATCACAGAAATTTAATTTGTGATTTATACTCCCTGCTCTGTCACAGCTCACATTCATATCAGCACCCTGAGGGGACACCAATAAAGCAGAAAAAGGAAAAATTTGGATGATCATTGTAGCTTCCCTCCAGGGTCCCATAAACAGGAAGAATTGTCAGGACTGGAGCAGGAGCTACAATGATAATCCAGATCTTCCCCCCCATTCCACTCCACCAGTAGTCCCAGATAGCGCTGCCACGTTAAAATTGTTCTGCGCACAGCAAATCCTGGGCTGTCTGGGACTGCAGGAAGATACCATGGGTCCTCTCTGGTGATGGCCTGGGTCCCCACAGAAAGGGCTCCGAGTGCCACCTCTGGCACCCGTGCCATAAGTTCCTAACCACTCCTCTAGGGTACTTTAAATATGATTGACAGTCTTATTGTTCCTTCCATATACTGCAATACTACAGTATATCCCGTTTTTATGCACAATTTTTTTTTTCAATGTGGCACTGGCACATTGTAATAAATCTCTACATAATAAGCAGACCTGGTTGTTATAAAGACTGTCAAGGCTGTCATGGCAACTGATCATCGCTCACCTTTCATCTCTTCTTGCTCGAGCTATGGCCCTGGTGACCATCCTTTTGTGTGCATGAGGCCTTTGCCTGTAATCCAGGTAATAGACAGGGTATAAAGCAATCCCTAATGAGTTTATGCAGCACCCCCTTATAAAGTTATCTATTTCTGGCACCACCTAGTTAATATATCTAGCCATCTAGGAATTAATATATCCAGTCCCCCAGTAATTAATATATACATCCCCCAGTAATTAATATACTGCTACCACCCACCTTTTTCCTGCAGATCTACTTATTTGGGCAGCCGTGCAACCACCTGAATCACCCACACTGTACCAACCAATCCACCAGAGAAAAGTGGGGGAGGTCCCAGGGCATGTGCCCCAGGAGCCCTCCCCATGATCTGGCCCTGGCCATGTCATATGCTATGACAGTGATGGCGGACCTTTTAGACACCGAGTGCCCAAACTACAATGAGAACTTGCTCATTTATCGTAAAGTGCCAACATGGTCCTTGCTCCCTACTCTGTCAATTGCAATGGCTCACTTAGGACACAAATATAGTCGAAAGGAGGAGAAATTTGGTTTAAGAATTGTGTGACCTGAAACAGGAGCTACAATGATAATCCAGCTCTTCCCACACCTTTTCCATTCTCCTTTAGTCCCAGGCAGCCCAGTATCTGATGCTTTAAAATATAACTTAACTCGACATGTCCTGGACCTCCTCAGACTACAGGAGGATGCCTTGGTGAACTGTTGAGGTTGATGGCTTGGGTGCCCACAGAGAGGGTTCTGAGTGCCAACTCTAGCACCAGTGCCATAGGTTCGCCACCACTGTGCTATGACATGTGAACAGATACAGTGTTACTGGTCTGAAAGACAACCACTACGACCTTGTTATGACCTGGGGTTACACTGAAACACAGATGAAAATTTTAGAACTTTCTTTCATAGGCAAACCCCTTGAATAACCCCACAAAGGCAAATAAAGTAAATGTAAAAAAAAAGAAAGAAATGTCTCACATACCCTCTTGTCTTGAGGCAGTCTTGAGGTAGTGGAGGCCTAGTTCGGAGTGCTCAACGTCTAACTGGCTTTGTTATCCAAGGTAATCCAATAAAAGTAAAAATGCGTGGCACATCCAATAAAAATCACTTTATTCTTTTTGTTTGTTGTTTTTATCATTCACCATGAGTAAGGCTTAGGAACAAGCCGAAATGAGTAGGTGGCTCACCTACATTCACACTTTACTACTTTTTTAATGCAAGAAGAATAAAGTCATTTTTATTGGATGGGCCACGCATTTTTCCTTTTATTGGATTACCTTGGATAAATGTAAAAAAGTTATTCTAAAATATAAAAAAGTGTTTGGCACTAAAACAGCACATGCCAATGTTCTTGTTTTATATTTTGGAAGACTTTTTTTTTTAGGAAAGCCTTTTCGTTATGTCATGATATAACTTACTGGTGTTTAAGGTCTCATTACCATCATTAATAACACTAAAAAAGATGGTAAAAATAAATATTATTTTGACATTTCACTCTTGACAGGTGATCTGTTCCTTTATTGATATGAGTTTCCTGAATCAAGAATTGTCAGACCCCTAGGCCTATGTGATGGTTTGCTGAAATGATGAATTACACATAATGCTGACTTTTAAACTCATATTTAATTGTTTAATGTCATGGTTCTTGGTAGAGCATTGTTGCTTGAAAAATAAATTGAGTAATTCAATTAAACAGCTACTGAAGATACATCATATCAGATGTAGAAAGGCAGTAACCCCAGCTTGAACTTGACATCTCCGATCGCTTCACTTATTTGATAAATGGATTCTTGAAAATAATTGAAACACATGACTGCCGGCATAGGTCAGTAATACTTTCCTTCCATTCTGCCTCTTAGCAGGACCTATTTTTCCTTTGCACTATGTTTTTCAGGTCAAAGATTGCATATAGCGGGTAAATCATGTACCGTAAGCATTATTACTTAATAGGGACTGAATACACTCAAAATGAACTATGCTTTTTTTTGTACATTCCTAGATCTAGTAGCAGTAAAAAAAAATTTTAAATTGTCATATAGGTCAAAATGGCTAACCTGAAAAAATGTAATTGGCATAATGATAAGAATATCTCAGGGTCCTCTATACAAACATGTTGCTTTTTCATAAATGCCTTGTATTACTTTTTTCTTTTTTCCATTGCTTTCTCTGTGACCCAGATATTGCGGTCACTCTCTTCTCTTTTATCTGCTACTCTCTAACCGTTCAAACATGTAAGTTTAGAGAAGTAAACTCAATAACTTCTATCTATACCGAAAGTTTCCACACTCTAAGCATTATTTGAGAGTTATTTACTGTATGTATAAGATGCTGGCATTGTAGTTATCCCTAATATTTCAATGGAAGCTGAATCCTAGTTACACAGGCTGCTGTCTCCCATGGTGACAATCAACGTAAAAAAACTCTTAGGCTGCAGCCACAAGTTCAGTTTTTCAGGTGCAGTTTTTGAAGCCAAAAGCAGGTGTGGATCATAATGGGTATAAAACTTATCAGTAAGAAGTACTGCTCCTCCTTTATTTTCACTTCACTCCTGGTCTGGGCGTAGAGTAGCCCGTCCAGGCACTGGGAGCTAAAGCTACTCCACGCACCATTTTTACCAAGTAAGGGTAGCTACCAGGCTTATTATATTACAGATTAAGGCAAAGGCAGACAGAAGGAATCTACCATCAGATCTACTTCTGATGGTAGATTCTTCATGGTAGGTTTCCTTTAACCCCTTCCCGACTTGCGCCATACTATACAGTGCGGGTGCATGGAAAGGGCTCACGGGCTGAGCCCTCTCGATAGCCAGTAAGTCTTTGGTGCATATTGCAGTAAGCACTTACCCGTAACTCCTGCGGTGCTAGCAGTAGTATATAGTATGGCAGTATATGGTAGGATAGATTAGACAACCTGGGGTTAAAATACCCTAGGGGGTCTAAAAAATAGTAAAAATTTAAAATTAAAAGTTTTAAATAAATTATATTTAAAAAAAAAAGGTAATGTAATATCACCCCCCTTTCCCTAGAAGTCATATAAATATAAATAATTAGTAAAAATCATAAACACGTTAGCTATCGCCGTGTCCAAAAATGCCCAATATATCAAAATATAGTAAAAGCTTTTCACTGCATTTAACCCTAAAATGGAAAATAGCGGCCAAAGTCGAAAATGGCACTTTTTACCATTTTGAAAAATATAAAAAATTCTATTAAAAGGTTGTACAGTCCAAAAATTGGCAGCATTGAAAAGGTCATAGTGAACGGCTGTTCTGTAGATGTTTGCATGGCATCTATCATTATTTTGCGTCTGAAAAGTCGCAAAAACTCCCCTGCTCTGAGTAGATGCACTTGAGAAAATCTCCCTTTTCAATACAGGAAACTAAGGTCTAGGATTCACAAATCACTGTACTCGGCGATCTCCATCAGCTCCATAGAGATTAATGGAGCAGAATGGTCATGCGCGTCTGTCTGCTCCATTAATCTCTATGGAGCGAAGAGGGGTCCTAGTTTTCGCAATCTATGGGGGTCTCAGCACTGAGACTCCCACTAATCAGCATGTTAGACCCTATCCCATGGATAGGGCCTAACTTTCTTTTGTGGGAAAACCCCTTTAACTAAATGCAACATGAAAAAATATAGCACATTATAAAATATAAAATATCATCATCTCTCCATCAAAATAGCCTCAAGTAACGACTTCACCATTTTCTATAGGATCATCTTTTTAACTGAAATTATTGTCAACCTTAATGTGAATATCTAAAAATGTTATCAGACTCCATTTCCCATTAACCCCTTTATGCTCTGTGCCATAGCTCTACAGCGCAGAGGTACAGGGAATGTATGAAGAGGGCTCACGGGCTGAGTCCTCTTCATACAGAGGTGGGGGTTGTTGCATATTGCAGCAAACCCCCATCGCTAATAACCGCGGTCGGTGCTTGCACCGATCGCGGCTATTAACCCTTTCATTGCCGCCGGCAAAGTCGCCGGCGGCATTCAAAAGACGGCGGCGATCGGTTGCCATGGTAGCCTTGGGTCTTCGTTTGACCCGAGGCTGAATGGCTTCTGCAGATTCGTTATAATGAGCCAGTGGCTCATTGTAATGAATGAGCTGCATATAGAGATGAGCGAACATGCTCGTCCGAGCTTGATGCTCGGTCGAGCATTAGGGTACTCGAAACTGCTCGTTACTCGGACGAATACTTCGCCCGCTCGAGAAAATGGCAGCTCCCGCCGTTTTGCTTTTTGGCGGCCAGAAACAGAGCCAATCACAAGCCAGGAGACTCTGCACTCCACCCAGCATGACGTGGTACCCTTACACGTCGATAGCAGTGGTTGGCTGGCCAGATCAGGTGACCCTGGGATAGACTAGCCGCTGGCCGCGCTGCTCGGATCATTCTGTCTCTGGATGCCGCTAGGGAGAGAGCTGCTGCTGCTCAGGGAAAGCGTTAGGGTGTTCTATTAGCTTACTGTTAGGCAGGAGTGATTCTCAAAGAACCCAACAGCCCTTCTTAGGGCTACAATAACGTTCTACTTTTTTTATTTTAATTTGCATCTTTTACCATTTTGTGAGGAATTAGCAGGGGGACTTGCTACCGTTGTGTTTAGCTCTTAGTGGCACACATATCCATAGCAAAGACCGAAGTGGGAAAATTCAGTAGGGGTTGGATTTCTATTAGGCAATAACTCAGTGTCATCTCATCTGGCATAGTAGTGTGCTTCCTTTGATACTTGGCTAGAAAATAGCCATAGGAGAATACAAACAGCTTCTTGAAGCCTACAGTAGCGTTCTATATATTTGATTTCTGGTTGATCTGCTGGTGGCTGTAGTTTCTGCAGTGCATGTACTTGCCAATTCTGAGCAATTTGTAGTGAGACTTGCGACCGCTGTGTTCTGCGCTTAGTGGCGCACATATCCATAGCAAAGGCCGAAGTGGCAAAATTCAGTAGGGGTTGGATTTCTATTAGGCAATAACTCAGTGTCATCTCATCTGGCATAGTAGTGTGCTTCCTTTGATACTTGGCTAGAAAATAGCCATAGGAGAATACAAACAGCTTCTTGAAGCCTACAGTAGCGTTCTATATATTTGATTTCTGGTTGATCTGCTGGTGGCTGTAGTTTCTGCAGTGCATGTACTTGCCAATTCTGAGCAATTTGTAGTGAGACTTGCGACCGCTGTGTTCTGCGCTTAGTGGCGCACATATCCATAGCAAAGGCCGAAGTGGCAAAATTCAGTAGGGGTTGGATTTCTATTAGGCAATAACTCAGTGTCATCTCATCTGGCATAGTAGTGTGCTTCCTTTGATACTTGGCTAGAAAATAGCCATAGGAGAATACAAACAGCTTCTTGAAGCCTACAGTAGCGTTCTATATATTTGATTTCTGGTTGATCTGCTGGTGGCTGTAGTTTCTGCAGTGCATGTACTTGCCAATTCTGAGCAATTTGTAGTGAGACTTGCGACCGCTGTGTTCTGCGCTTAGTGGCGCACATATCCATAGCAAAGGCCGAAGTGGCAAAATTCAGTAGGGGTTGGATTTCTATTAGGCAATAACTCAGTGTCATCTCATCTGGCATAGTAGTGTGCTTCCTTTGATACTTGGCTAGAAAATAGCCATAGGAGAATACAAACAGCTTCTTGAAGCCTACAGTAGCGTTCTATATATTTGATTTCTGGTTGATCTGCTGGTGGCTGTAGTTTCTGCAGTGCATGTACTTGCCAATTCTGAGCAATTTGTAGTGAGACTTGCGACCGCTGTGTTCTGCGCTTAGTGGCGCACATATCCATAGCAAAGGCCGAAGTGGCAAAATTCAGTAGGGGTTGGATTTCTATTAGGCAATAACTCAGTGTCATCTCATCTGGCATAGTAGTGTGCTTCCTTTGATACTTGGCTAGAAAATAGCCATAGGAGAATACAAACAGCTTCTTGAAGCCTACAGTAGCGTTCTATATATTTGATTTCTGGTTGATCTGCTGGTGGCTGTAGTTTCTGCAGTGCATGTACTTGCCAATTCTGAGCAATTTGTAGTGAGACTTGCGACCGCTGTGTTCTGCGCTTAGTGGCGCACATATCCATAGCAAAGGCCGAAGTGGCAAAATTCAGTAGGGGTTGGATTTCTATTAGGCAATAACTCAGTGTCATCTCATCTGGCATAGTAGTGTGCTTCCTTTGATACTTGGCTAGAAAATAGCCATAGGAGAATACAAACAGCTTCTTGAAGCCTACAGTAGCGTTCTATATATTTGATTTCTGGTTGATCTGCTGGTGGCTGTAGTTTCTGCAGTGCATGTACTTGCCAATTCTGAGCAATTTGTAGTGAGACTTGCGACCGCTGTGTTCTGCGCTTAGTGGCGCACATATCCATAGCAAAGGCCGAAGTGGCAAAATTCAGTAGGGGTTGGATTTCTATTAGGCAATAACTCAGTGTCATCTCATCTGGCATAGTAGTGTGCTTCCTTTGATACTTGGCTAGAAAATAGCCATAGGAGAATACAAACAGCTTCTTGAAGCCTACAGTAGCGTTCTATATATTTGATTTCTGGTTGATCTGCTGGTGGCTGTAGTTTCTGCAGTGCATGTACTTGCCAATTCTGAGCAATTTGTAGTGAGACTTGCGACCGCTGTGTTCTGCGCTTAGTGGCGCACATATCCATAGCAAAGGCCGAAGTGGCAAAATTCAGTAGGGGTTGGATTTCTATTAGGCAATAACTCAGTGTCATCTCATCTGGCATAGTAGTGTGCTTCCTTTGATACTTGGCTAGAAAATAGCCATAGCAATAGGATAGGATTGTTTGGTTTTAAAAACTCAAAAAAAAAACAAAAAACACAAAAAAAAAAAAAAACACAAAAAAACACCAAAAAAAACAAAAAGAAGTAAAAAAAAAAAAAAAGTTATAACTCTCATTTTAAAAATGTTTAACCCGAGGGCTAGGGGTAGAGGACGAGGGCGGGGACGTGGGCGTCCAACTACTGCAGGGGTCAGAGGCCGTGGTCCTGGGCGGGGTGAGACACCACCTGCTGATGAGGGAGCAGGGGAACGCCGCAGAGCTACACTCCCTAGGTTCATGTCTGAAGTTACTGGGACTCGTGGTAGAGCACTGTTGAGGCCAGAACAGTGCGAACAGGTGATGTCGTGGATTGCTGACAATGCTTCGAGCAATTTGTCCACCACCAGTCAGTCTTCCACGCAGTCCACCCATGTCACCGAAATCCCCACTCCTCCAGCTCCTGCACCTCAGCCTCCTCCCCCCCAGTCTGCCCCCTCCCAGGAAAATTTGGCATTTGAACCGGCATACTCTGAGGAACTGTTTTCTGGACCCTTCCCACAGTCACAAACCACTTGTCCGGTTGCTGCTGAGCAATTTTCCGATGCCCAGGTTTTCCACCAGTCACAGTCTGTGGGTGATGATGACCTTCTTGACGTAGTGGAAGTGTGTAAAGAGGTGTCCGACGATGAGGAGACACGGTTGTCAGACAGTGGGGAAGTTGTTGTCAGGGCAGGAAGTCCGAGGGGGGAGCAGACTGAGGGATCGGAGGATGATGAGGTGACAGACCCAAGCTGGGTTGAGAGGCCGGGTGAACACAGTGCTTCTGAGACGGAGGAGAGTCCTCGACCTGAACAGGTTGGAAGAGGCAGTGGTGGGGCCAGACGGAGAGGCAGGGCCAGAGCTGGTGCATCAGCGCCACTGTCAACTAGTGAAGCTCCCGTGGTGAGGGCTCTTGCGGCGAGGGCTAGATCTTCAGAAGTGTGGAGGTTCTTTAAGGAAACACCGGATGACCGACGGACTGTGGTGTGCAACATTTGCCAAACCAGGCTCAGCAGGGGTTCCACCACTACTAGCTTAACTACCACCAGTATGCGCAGGCATATGAATGCTAAGCACCCCACTCAGTGGCAACAAGCCCGTTCACCTCCGGCCGTGCACACCACTGCTCCTTCCCCTGTGTCAGCTGCTAGTCAGCCCCCTGCCCAGGACCCTGGCACAAAAACCCCATCGTCGCCTCCACGATCCTCCACAGCATCCACCAGCGTTCAGCTCTCCATACCCCAGACGCTGGAGCGGAAACGCAAATATAGTGCAACCCACCCGCACGCCCAAGCCCTTAATGTGCACATCTCCAGATTGCTTAGCCTGGAGATGCTGCCCTATAGGCTAGTAGAGACCGAGGCCTTTCGCAACCTCATGGCGGCGGCCGCCCCTCGGTATTCGGTCCCCAGCCGCCACTACTTTTCCCGATGTGCCGTCCCAGCCCTGCACCAGCACGTGTCAGACAACATCATCCGTGCCCTGACCAACGCCGTTTCTGACAAGGTCCACCTGACCACGGACACGTGGACGAGTGCTGCCGGGCAGGGCCACTATATATCGCTGACGGCACATTGGGTTAACTTGGTGGAGGCTGGGACCGAGTCTGACCCTGGGGCTGCTCATATACTGCCGACGCCGAGGATTGCGGGGCCTACCTCGGTCCAGGTGTTTCAGGCCTACTATGCCTCCTCCTCCTCCCACCCCTCCTCCACCTCCTCCTCCGAACTACCATCCGTGGGCACGGCGCCATCAGTCGGTAGCTCTAGGCACAGCAGCAGTGCCGTCGCTAAGCGACAGCAGGCGGTGCTCAAACTGCTGAGCCTAGGCGACAAAAGGCACACCGCCCAAGAGCTATTACAGGGCATCACGGCGCAGACTGATCTGTGGCTGGCACCGCTGAACCTCAAGCCGGGAATGGTTGTGTGTGACAACGGCCGTAACCTGGTGGCGGCTCTGCAACTCGGCAGACTGACACATGTGCCATGCCTGGCCCATGTGTTAAATCTGATAGTGCAGCGTTTCCTCAAGACATACCCCAATCTGTCTGATTTGCTCACGAAGGTGCGCCGCATCTGTGCGCATTTCAGGAAGTCCAGCCCAGATGCTGCCACTCTCAGGGCAGCGCAGCGCCGCCTCCAACTGCCCGCTCACCGACTGTTGTGCGACGTGCCCACGAGGTGGAATTCAACACTGACCATGTTATCCAGAGTTTACCAGCAGCGCAGAGCGATTGTAGACTGCCAGATGTCAACTTCCACCAGAACTGGTAGTCAGGTCAGTCAGCTTCCTCAAGTCTACAATGAGGAGTGGACGTGGATGTCTGATATCTGTCAGGTGCTGAGTAACTTTGAGGAGTCAACACAGATGGTCAGTGGCGATGCCGCCATCATCAGCCTCACCATCCCGCTGCTTGGCCTGTTGAAAAACTCTCTGGTCAGCATGAAGTCGGAAGCTTTGCGCTCGTCACAAGAGACGGGGGAAGAATATTCCCTTGTTGATAGCCAAAGCACCCTGAGGTCTGTTTCTCAGCGCATATCGGAGGAGGTGGAGGTGGAGGAGGATGAGGAGGAAGAGGAGGAGAATGTTGGCGAGACACAAGAGGGGACCATTGTTGAGTCCTTCACTGTTCAGCGTGTATGGGCAGAAGAAGAGGAGTTGGAGGAGTTGGAGGAGGAGGAAATGGACAGTCAGGCCAGTGAGGGGAGTGAATTCTTACGCGTTGGTACTCTGGCGCATATGGCAGATTTCATGCTAGGCTGCCTATCCCGTGACCCTCGCGTTCAAAGAATTTATTCCAGCACCGATTACTGGGTGTTCACTCTCCTGGACCCACGGTACAAGCAAAATCTTCCCACTCTCATCCCTGGAGAGGAAAGGAGTGTGAGAATGCATGAATACCAGCAGGCCCTGGTGCACAAGCTGAAACAGTATTTCCCTTCTGACAGCGCTAGCGGCAGAGTGCGTAGTTCTGCGGGACAAGTAGCGAGGGAGAGTAGGCGAGCAGGCAGCTTGTCCAGCACTGGCAAGGGTACGCTTTACAAGGCTTTTGCCAGCTTTATGTCACCCCAGCAAGACACTGTCACCTGTCCCCAGTCTCGGCAGAGTAGGGCTGATCTTTACAGAAAGATGGTGAGGGAGTACGTAGCTGACCATACCATCGTCCTAAATGATCACACAGCTCCCTACAACTACTGGGTTTCAAAGCTGGACATGTGGCACGAACTGGCGCTGTACGCCTTGGAGGTTCTTGCCTGCCCTGCCGCTAGCGTCTTGTCCGAGCGGGTTTTCAGTGCAGCTGGTGGCATCATCACCGATAAGCGTACACGCCTGTCGACTGACAGCGCTGACAGGCTGACGCTTATTAAAATGAATAAAGGCTGGATTTCTCAGAATTTCCAATCTCCACCAGGTGAAGGAAGCTCAACCTGAATAATTGATCCACTCCTCCTCCTCCTCCTCATTTTCCTCCTTCTCCTCCTCTTTGTACAGTAAAGCAGAGGAAACTGGCTATTTTTTGACAGGGCCCACTGGCTCTTGCTATAGTACTTCATGCATTTAATTTTTCTGGAGGGCCACCTACCCGGTCCTCTGTTTGAAACAATTTTTGTGAGTGCCACATACAGGCACTCAATCTATTCCATTTTTCTGGAGGGCCACCTACCCGGTCCTCTGTTTTAAAAAATTTTTGGGACTGCCACATACAGGCACTCAATCTATTCCATTTTACTGCAGGGCCACCTACCTGCTCCTCTGGTTTGAACAATTTTTGGGACTGCCACATACAGGCACTCAATCTATTCCATTTTACTGGAGGACCACCTACCTGCTCCTCTGGTTTGAAACATTTTTGGGACTGCCACATACAGGCACTCAATCTATTCCATTTTACTGCAGGGCCACCTACCTGCTCCTCTGGTTTGAACAATTTTTGGGACTGCCACATACAGGCACTCAATCTATTCCATTTTACTGCAGGGCCACCTACCTGCTCCTCTGGTTTGAAACATTTTTGGGACTGCCACATACAGGCACTCAATCTATTCCATTTTACTGCAGGGCCACCTACCTGCTCCTCTGGTTTGAACAATTTTTGGGACTGCCACATACAGGCACTCAATCTATTCCATTTTACTGCAGGGCCACCTACCTGCTCCTCTGGTTTGAACAATTTTTGGGACTGCCACATACAGGCACTCAATCTATTCCATTTTACTGGAGGGCCACCTACCTGCTCCTCTGGTTTGAAACATTTTTGGGACTGCCACATACAGGCACTCAATCTATCCCATTTTACTGGAGGGCCACCTACCTGCTCCTCTGGTTTGAAACATTTTTGGGACTGCCACATACAGGCACTCAATCTATTCCATTTTACTGCAGGGCCACCTACCTGCTCCTCTGGTTTGAACAATTTTTGGGACTGCCACATACAGGCACTCAATCTATTCCATTTTACTGCAGGGCCACCTACCTGCTCCTCTGGTTTGAACAATTTTTGGGACTGCCACATACAGGCACTCAATCTATTCCATTTTACTGGAGGGCCACCTACCTGCTCCTCTGGTTTGAAACATTTTTGGGACTGCCACATACAGGCACTCAATCTATCCCATTTTACTGGAGGGCCACCTACCTGCTCCTCTGGTTTGAAAAATGTTTGGGACTGCCACATACAGGCACTATCCAAATTAAATTGTCTCCATAGCAGCCTCTACACGTTGTCTCCATTGCTACCTCCAAAAGTCGTCCATATAGCTGCCTCCATACATCGTCCCTTTATCAAACGAGGTGTGTCAGGCAGAAATTTGGGTTGTTTTCATGGATTCCACATCAAAGTTGTTAACTTTGTCGCCACCCTGCTGTGTTATCCACAAAATATACTGGCAAACTTTTACCATTTAGGGATATTATTTCAGCGCTTCTTGCGCATCTGTTTACATTCCCCTCACCCGGCATATCCTAAACTTATAAGAACGCTACTACACTTGATCTTATACAAAAGGTTCTTAGAAGTGCTGTTTGGGGAGTAGCCTAGAGACAGGGGCTTGGATTGGCGAAAGCTCGCCTGGCAGCGGAACGCCAGCTCCATGCGCATCATGCGCTTCTTGCGCATCTGTTTACATTCCCCTCACCCGCCATATCCCAAACTTATAAGAACGCTACTACACTTAACTTGGTGCAGGCTGGGACCGAGTCTGACCCTGGGGCTGGTCATATACTGCCGACGCAGAGAATTGCGGGGCCTACCTCGGTCCAGGTCTCAAAGGCCTACTATACCTCCTCCCACCCCTCCTCCACCTCCTCCTCCTCCGAATTACCATCCGTGGGCATGGCGCCATCAGTCGGTAGCTCTAGGCACAGCAGCAGTGCCGTCGCTAAGCGACAGCAGGCGGTGCTGAAACTGCTGAGCCTAGGCGATAAAAGGCACACCGCCCAAGAGCTATTACAGGGCATTCCACATCAAAGTTGTTAACTTTGTCGCCACCCTGCTGTGTAATCCCCAAAATATACTTGCAAACTTTTACCATTTAGGGATATTATTTCAGCGCTTCTTGCGCATCTGTTTACATTCCCCTCACCCGGCATATCCTAAACTTATAAGAACGCTACTACACTTGATCTTATACAAAAGGTTCTTAGAAGTGCTGTTTGGGGAGTAGCCTAGAGACAGGGGCTTGGATTGGCGAAAGCTCGCCTGGCAGCGGAACGCCAGCTCCATGCGCATCATGCGCTTCTTGCGCATCTGTTTACATTCCCCTCACCCGCCATATCCCAAACTTATAAGAACGCTACTACACTTAACTTGGTGCAGGCTGGGACCGAGTCTGACCCTGGGGCTGGTCATATACTGCCGACGCAGAGAATTGCGGGGCCTACCTCGGTCCAGGTCTCAAAGGCCTACTATACCTCCTCCCACCCCTCCTCCACCTCCTCCTCCTCCGAATTACCATCCGTGGGCATGGCGCCATCAGTCGGTAGCTCTAGGCACAGCAGCAGTGCCGTCGCTAAGCGACAGCAGGCGGTGCTGAAACTGCTGAGCCTAGGCGATAAAAGGCACACCGCCCAAGAGCTATTACAGGGCATTCCACATCAAAGTTGTTAACTTTGTCGCCACCCTGCTGTGTAATCCCCAAAATATACTTGCAAACTTTTACCATTTAGGGATATTATTTCAGCGCTTCTTGCGCATCTGTTTACATTCCCCTCACCCGGCATATCCTAAACTTATAAGAACGCTACTACACTTGATCTTATACAAAAGGTTCTTAGAAGTGCTGTTTGGGGAGTAGCCTATAGACAGGGGCTTGGATTGGCGAAAGCTCGCCTGGCAGCAGAGCGCCAGCTCCATGCCAAGATCCAACTAACATAGTTTTAACTGCAGCACCTTTAATCTACTACTAGTTCACTGCCTCCATACATGGTCCCCTTATCAAACGAGCTGTGTCAGGCAGAATTTTGGGTTGTTTTCATGGCTTCCATGTTAACTTTGTCGCCACCCTGCTGTGTAATCCACAAAATATACTGGCAAACTTTTATCATGTACCGATATTATTTGAGCGCTTCTTGCTCACCTCCTTTGGTTCCTCTCTGCCACCCATTGGTTTGAAGCCTGAGTCCATTTAGGGTATGTCGCCATGACACTCTCTAGCCTGCTGCCGCTGCCTCTGCATGCCGTCCCCTATAGTGTCAGGGTCAATTATTGGATGTTTTAGATGCTATCTAGCTTCATTCTGTCACTCTGTCATGGCCATGCTGTTGCCCATAATTTTGGCATAATGGTGCGATTATGCAGCCTCAGAGGCATCCATGCATGCTGCCCCTGCTGTTTCCTGTCCATTTCCGTGGTGTTTCCATCCTTTTCTGAGGTTCCCAGGTGTTTGGCCAAGCTTCCCTGTGCAGAGCCTTGGTCCCCTTGAAAAATGCTCGAGTCTCCCATTGACTTCAATGGGGTTCGTTATTCGAGACGAGCACTCGAGCATCGGGAAAAGTTCGTCTCGAATAACGAGTACCCGAGCATTTTAGTGTTCGCTCATCTCTAGCTGCATAAATGCCATATATTGCAATACAGAAGTATGGCAGTATATGGTAGGAACGATCTGACCATCTAGGGTTAATTTACCCTAGATGTTCTAAGATTTAGTGAAAAAAAAAGAAAAAAAAGTTTAAAAAATAAAAAAATTTAATAAAATATTAAAAATTCAAATCACCCCCCTTTTGCTAGAACTGATATAAAACATAATAAACCGTAAAAATCACAGACACATTAGGTATCGCCGCGTCCCAAAATGCCCGATCTATCAAAATATAAAAGCGGTTATGGCTGGCGGTGACCTCCGAGACGGGAAATGGCGCCCAAATGTCCGAAATGCAACTTTTACACCTTTTTACATCACATTAAAAATAGAATAAAAAATGATCAAAATGTCGCACAGACCTCAAAATGGTAGCAATGCAAACGTCGGTTTATTTTGCAAAAAATGACACTTCACACAGCTCTGTGCGCCAAAGTATGAAAAAGTTATTAGCGTCAGAAGATGGCAAAAATCTTTTCTCTTTTTTGTACACATTCGTTTAATTTTTGAAAATGTATTAAAACACAATAAAACCTATATAAATTTGGTATCACCGCGATTGCACCGAATCAAAGAATAAAGTAGGCATGTTATTTGGAGCGAAGAGTGAAAGTCATAAAAACTGAGCCCACAAGAACGTGGAGCATGTGCGGGTTTTTTTCAATTTTTCCACATTTGGAATTTTTTTCAGCTTCGCAGTACACGGCATGTTAAAATAAATAACATTACGGGAAAATAAAATTTGTTATGCACAAAATAAGCCCTCACATGTCTGTACACATAAACATGAAAAAGTTATGGATTTTTGAAGGTGTAGAGCGAGAAATGAGCGAAAAAAACCCTGCGTCCTTAAGGGGTTAATTATAATAAAAAAGGGATTTTTGTTTAAAATATCTTTTAACTTTTAGTCTCTGCACTTAAAAGAAAACGTAGTCTGTACTTTTTTGTGCAAAAATGAAAGGAATGTTTTATCTCTTTTTCCCTTTTCTCAATCTAGCTTCCTTATTGATCTGTTTTGTAATAATTCGCGACAATTTAAGAGAAATATTAGGCGAAAATTAATCGGCCTTGAGACAATTCAAATACGGCAAAATAACAACAAACATAAATTATAAGACAAGAAAGACAGGTGCAAAGAAAAAGTGAACCTGAGACACACTAGTGATTAATGTCCCCCTATGACTGCATTTGGAGTTCCGCTGCTTTTCAGATTTATTAAAGTGGCTTTGGCACTTTAATAAATCTATCTGAGATTTTTTTTAAATCAAAAAATAAAAAGTAGAGTAGAAAAAATCGCTACAGCATATACGCCAAGAGGGGAGTCGAGTCACCTTGCAACTTTTTGGGAATTTTTGTAAAAAATTGCAAATCATAAATCAGGCTTTGCACGGAGTTGCACTATGTTAGTGGTGGGAAAAGGCCGTTGCAATTACTCAAAAAAAATAGCAAAAAACACCTTTTGGGTGGCAGAGTATCAGTGGGGGGATTTTAACACTGGAGTTTAAGTTGTCAGTTTTAATAAATTCCCCCATGTATTAAGAAAATCACCAAAAGGTCAGAGATAAATCTCCCCCATGGCACTATATAGCTGTACAGCTATACCCTGGAACAAAATAATAACAGTTTCCATATATATTGTATGGAAAATGTAAATTCGGAAATAAAAATAAAAGTGTGTCTATGGTTCAGAAAGTAATAAAAGGCAATGCTAATTAATGAATTAGTTCTACGCCCTAATTTGTACATGACATTTCAAAACCCTAAAGGCTAGTTTTTCCAATTAAGGTTATGGAGACATGGCTATGATCTTGCGAGGCTTTGATTTCCAAGTGTACAATAACACATAAAACAAATATGCGTTTCTTAATGTCCACAAAGCTTCAATAAAATCACATGCATATAATTAGAAATAGCTGCAGGAAACAGTCTGCTGTTTATTGGAGGTAGCCTAGTAAAACTGTTCTATTCTCCACATCGGATTATTCCTATCATGCAAAAGATTTGTAACCTTTTAGATTAACTTCAAAACATTAGGAGGGGTATATTAAAACAAAATAACAAAACCAAACATCGCTTTTCAATTTTATCATGAAGCAGTTTATATAGAATAAACCAATGAAACTGAAACTCGAGGTAACAATTAAAATGCCACCGAAATATATATATGTATACTGTAAATATGGTAAAATGGCACAAAACTATGGTTTCTGTGATATTTTATCATAAATTACTGTATTAAAATAAAAACTGTGGAAAAAAATAAAAGTATTATGAAAGTAATGTATAAACAATTTTAATAAAAGCTTCTTTCAACAATGATAACTACTTGTTGTTACATACAATTTATAGTTTTGGCTTTTTTACTCTTATATTGCAAATTCTAAGAATATCAGAACTTACCAAAGAAACAGTGAGACTGAATAAAAACCATAGACCACAGGTTAAGTCCATTTTTCCAGGTTGTCATCTTACGAGAACTTTATATTTACAATATGGAACTTTATATATATTTTTACTTACTACTTAATTTAAAAAACCCTCAAAAGTGATTTATAGCATTACTCAATCATGTATAGATACTAGGTTGACGACTTTATACAGATAATATGTACCCAATTGGTAAATTGTCTTATGTTACTGTATATATATTTGAGTATAAGCTGACCCGAATATAAGCTGAGGCACCACATTTTACCACAATAACTGTTAAAACTTATTGACTTGAGTATAAGCCTAGGGTGGGAAATCTCCCCCCACTAAAGAAATGCCCAACAGCATCCCCTCACTAATGAAATTCCAAGCAACCCATGCCCACTAATGAAATGCCCTCTAGTATTAGGAAATGCAAAAGTGAGATTGGTTCTCCTCTAAGGTAGATAAAACATACCGTATATACTTGAGTATAAGCCGACCCGAGTATAAGCCGAGACCCCTAATTTTACCACCAAAAACTGGGAAAACCTATTGACTCGAGTATAAGCCGAGGGTGGGAAATGCATTGGTCACAGACCCAGCCAAGTATATAGCCAGCCAGCCCCCAATAGAATACAGCCTGCCCCCAGTAGTATACAGCCTGCCCCCAGTAGTATACAGCCTGACCCAGCCTGCCCCCAGTAGTATACAGCCTGCCCCCAGTAGTATACAGCCTGCCCCCAGTAGTATACAGCCACCCCAGCCTGCCCCAGTTGTATACAGCCACCCCAGCCTGCCCCCAGTAGTATACAGCCACCCCAGCCTGCCCCCAGTAGTATACAGCCACCCCAGCCTGCCCCCAGTAGTATACAGCATGCCCCCAGTAGTATACAGCCACCCCAGCCTGCCCCCCAGTAGTATACAGCATGCCCCCAGTAGTATACAGCCACCCCAGCCTGCCCCCCAGTAATATACAGCATGCCCCCAGTAGTATTCAGTCAGCCCAGAATTTAAAAAAAAATAAACTATTTACTCACCCTCCGATGTCCCGATGCGCAGCGCTGCTCCCCCGATGTCATCGCGGCTCCTCTTCTGGCTTCCCGGCTCCTCTTCTTGCTTCCGCGCCGTCTTCTGTCTTCTTTAACATCGCGTTGGGCGCCGCAACTGTTCTCTCCTGTGCGGCGCCTAGTATGACGCGCCGCTGCTGACGTCATACTAGGCGCCGCACGGGAGAAGAACCAACGTGATGTTAAAGAAGACAGAAGACGGCGCGGAAGCAAGAAGAGGAGCCGGGAAGCCAGAAGAGGAGCCGCAATGACATCGGGGGAGCAGCGCTGCGCATCGGGACCATCGGAGGGTGAGTAAATAGTTTATTTTTTTTTAGTCCATTTTTAATTATTTTTGACTCGTGTATAAGCCGAGGGGACGTTTTTCAGCACATTTTTTGTGCTGAAAAACTCGGCTTATACACGAGTATATACGGTAATCAAGGTGCGTCTCCGAAATGCATCATCAATAAAGCAACATTAAAACAAAGTATGAAGTGTGGACACCTTTCTGAATGATTGCCATCTAGCCAGTGCCATTCCAGACACCCCTCCTTGGTCTCCTCTCAATAATGAATTTTCCAGCAGCTTCCCCTCAGTAATGAAATGTGCAGCAGCCTCCTCCACTAATGAAATGCCCAGAATTTACACTAGTACAATTTTGGAAAAGATATGTTCTTTTGATCACTGTTTATAGCATTTTATGTGTGATGAGATAGGAAAAGTCATAATTTTTGGTCATTTGTTTTTATGGTGGTTTTTATTTTTGGTTCAATATTGATTTAGTTTTATAGTACAGGATGTTACAGATGTGCGATACCATGTATATGAGGTTTGTATGGTGTTTTCAATTTTTATGGTATATGTCAATTTTATATATATAGGGTCTTTGGGGGCATTTTTATTAACTTATTTTATATTTACAAAGATTTTATTTTGTTTTTTTAAACTTTTTATCTGTCTCATAATGGGACATGAGATACTGATCTATTGAATGGCATTAGAACCGTCAGTCTATGCAGTCACATAGGCTGACATGATGCCTATAAGGTCCTGTTCTATAAGACAAATGTAAACAAGATACTTGGAATCGGAAAGGCAAGGATAAAATTAAATTGTAAATAAATTCTGATGCTGGAGTAAAGGCACATTTCAACTAATGAAAATGAGCCTGAGGAATTGTAGCATCTTTAAGTATGCTACATTAAAAATATGTAATTTAATAAGCAGAGTATTAACAGAATTATTTGTTCCATCTTTTCACTTTATTAAATTAATAATAAGGGGCTAAATGAAAAATGCAAAAAATCACTTTTTTATTTAAACCTTAATGGAAAGACAATAGCAAAGAATGCAAATTAAACTGCACTTCATTTGATTTAGGCAGTTGCTGAAAACCTATTAAGTAAAAATATTATTGTCATACAATATTAAATTATTTCCTTCTTTAACAAAACATAATTGGAGTCTGTTCTGCAATAGAAAGAAAAGGAGAATGGTAAACACTTAAAATAAATAATATATATACACTTACTGTACATAATAAAAATATTTTGATTTTTTAAAAAATATTTACAAAACTAAAAGTCTAGATTTTTTTGCAGTATGATATGATGTAATTTATACATTTGCTTATTGATTGCAAAAAATAACTAGAAAATTCAACTAAATATAAAGCAAATATAAAGATTTATGCCCGTTTTGCAATGGCGTACATAGAAACATAGTGCCTCGTGGCAAAGGTTAGAATTGGGCCCTCCCTCTTTTCTGGTTTTCTGGCACATTCTGGCATAGAAGCAGTGAAATAATTGTGCACTTGTTAACTGGCGTTGTTTTTCCGAGTGCCACGGTCGCCTGCCGGATACATCAAGAGTCTTAAACCTATTGATGAATATTGATGGAGGGGGCTCTATAAATCTTCCCCACGACCTGGTGGCACCCCGCCACAGCAAGACCATTCCGCCTTGCAGCAGGCTCTGATGAAGACCAGGTGCCACTTAGACTCTGGTCCTGAGTGTCGGCTAGTACCATCATCTCCCATGGTGGTCCAGAGGGTCTTCCCAAAGTGACTCTCCTCCCGGTACTCCCTAGTACCCTCCATAACTGTGACAGTCGTCCCTACGAACTGTGCCAGTTACCCTGACAGTAAGATCCAGCCATGGACCCCGCCAGGATCAGGGACTCCGCCGAGGATCCACATCAGCTTTTGGCTGATTTTTCCTGCGTGGTCGACCAGTGGACCCAACTCATTGCCTACCAGGGGGAGCAACTGGGCAGAGTTACCTCCCTGCTTCAACAGCTTCTTGACTCCCAGCATCTGCAGGCTCCACTTTCCCTAAAGCCTCTCCAGCCTGCCATCTCGCCTCCACAGCTGTTTGACTCCCAGCAGTTTCAAGTCCAGCTTCCACATCTGCCTTGCTTGGCTCCCGGTTCCAAAGTCCACAGCTTCCAAGGTCTACTCCAGTTTAGAAAGAACCACTCCAGCTGTCTGCCGTGCTTCCACCGCTTCCAAGTTCTCCTCTAGCTTTCCAAGAGCCACTCCAGTCTCGTATTGATTCCTGTACGTGAAAGCCCTATCTTCTGTGCCTAAAGGAACTTCAGTGGTTTCCTTACCAAGCTTCCCTAAGCTGTTCCTGAACTGACGTGAGAACTGATGTCTCCAGCGTTTCCCAACGCTCCTGTGTCCTGTGTCTCCAGCATTTCCAGACGCTCATGTGTCCTGTGTGCCACCAGCGTTCCAGACGCTCCTGGTGGCTCCTGTGTTTCCAGCGTTCCGAGACACCTCCACGCCACCAGGTCTCTTCCATGGGCCAGTTCCTTCCTGCCTGCCTGTGTCATGTGCCAGCTCCTGCTTCCAAGCACTCTTGCTGTCACCCCCAGGCTCGGAGTGTCGCCTGCATCTTCTCCTTCTCCCTGTTACCTTTGCTGTCACCGCGGGCCTAGTCGCACCCGTGGAACGACCTGTTGGCACTCTATCACAGCAAGATCATCTCGCTTTGCAGTGGGCTCTGGTGAAGACCAGGTGCCATTTAGACTCTGGTCCAGGGTGTCTGCTAGTACCATCACCTCCCGCAATGGTCCAGAGGGTCCACAGACTCTTCCCAAATAGACTCTCCTCTCGGTACTCCCTAGTACCCTCCGTGACTGTGACATTTGTAACTACAAACTATGCCAGTTACTCTGACAGTAGCCCAGAAGTCCTGACCTAAACCCAGTTGAGCACCGCTGGAGAGACTTGAAAATGGCTGGCCACCAAGGGAGTATCCACAAATCCAGGTTTGAAAAAGATTATTCCCAAGAAGACACAGTGATATTTCCTGTTTTTTTGTTTAATAAATTTGCAAAAATATCTGACTGATTTTAGACAAAAATATAAAAAAATAAAATAAAAAAGTTGGAGGATTTAGAATGTGTTGATGAAAAAGTTAAATAAATTCATAATGCTTCATTCACATTTTAGTAATTATTCTATCAGTATTTTTATCTGTAAAGGCAGTCTGTACTTAAGTTGAATTTTTATGTAAGGCAGAACTGGATATTTTATAATTGTAGCTCCAGACAAAAAAAAATTTCCCAGTAACAATTGGATTTTTTTTTGTTGTAATGGGAACAAGGAATATCAATAAAACTTCATTACAGACACCTTACAGCTGATCACTGCAGCCTAAGACTAAAGGAAAGCATGCAGAGAGCTTCACCAGAGGTCACAGTGGGCAGAGGGGTCCGTCTGTAACTAGGGGTCGCCTGTAAGTCGGGTGGCCTTAAGTAGAGGACTGCCTATATTTTTAAGCCAAAACTAGTAGTGAATCTTAAAATATCATACAACTTCCAGAATTTGTAAAATTAGAATCCTACTTTAATAGTTTTTCTTAGCATATGATTTAATTTTTTAATAAAATTACATTTTTAATCACACTTTCTCAAAGTTAGATGAATCTTGAATCACAATCTTACAAAATGGTTATTGTGTAAGTTTCAATTCACTTTACAACTATATATAAAAATATTATTCATCTTTGACAATAATAATTGCAGCAATTAAAATAAAACTCTTTACTATTAAACTTCTGATAAATAATATGAATACTGTCAGATTAACAATTAAAAAAAAAACATTAAAGCATTTGGCACAATGCGGGGCTGGCATACAGAGACTGCCTGTCAAATGCCTATGACTCCATACAGCAGCAAGGCAGCTAGGGACCCTATAGAGGAGCAGATGGGCCATTAAGATAGTATTACTGTGGATGCCATCAGTTTTCAGCTCTGACTGGGATATGTTCTTTAGAACTATGAGCAGCTGCTGCCATTTAGTGACAGCTTCCTACTATCTTTTGCCAACTGGCACAATTCAAGTCTTTGTACCTGAACTATTAAATGTGTGACTTGTAACATATTACTCTTTTGGAAATTTAAGAAGGATAAGAAAAAAACAGAATATACTGCCACTATGCCCCTTGTACCTATCTCACTTGTACTGTTACGGAAAGATTTGTTAAAAACTTCAGTAAACTGTTACATCATTGCAGCTTATCAACGTCATCATAGAACAGTGAAATTTAGAAGGAAATCCCTATGCCGTCTTCTCTGCCCCTTTCCTCTGGCACAAAATTCAACTCTCTCCTGCTTACCACTGCAGCTGCCAGATACAACCATACTTTTTTTCTTATGTTAATAGAAGTGGACTGTTATGTGATGTGGTTTTGTTAGTCTTTTTCAACAGCCAGGCCTAAAATTTGCTCTGATCCTAAACCACAAAATTGAATTATCCCTCTTTAGTTCCTTGGTGTCTTCCCCTCTATGCTATACTACTATAGGCGTGTTGTGACATGATGTCAGAACCCATATCAGTAGTGTCTATGGAAAAAAAAATTAATAAAAAAGTAAGGAACCATGAGGATACTTGGGCTATGTAATAAACATGACTTGTTTGATCAAATAAAAACCCAGCATAACCATATAGATTTACTCCTGCTGCACTAAGGATCTGCATTAAAAGACCTCCACCCCAGTATCGGTAATAATATCACAAGGATTCTTAAAAACAGAAGGTTTGGCCTTCTATGATCCTTACCCTTCCTAATCCATGGAAATCACAAGATCAAGAGAACACATTAGTCCATTTATTAGATTGCAAAATAAACCCATTTCAAAATAAACCCATATCAAAATAAACCCATGCTAATACTTATCAAAAAAAATTAATCAATTCGAAGAAAGTCAGTAGAAGATGGGTGAGTGCCGTCTATTTCTTGTATCTCCAAATTGATTAGCTTTTGGGATGTATCACTTTGAGATTTGAGCACCACCAAGTTGTCCATATGCTGTACCTGCGCAAAGAACCTTCTGAGAAGACACCCATGTGAGGACACCCATGTTCTAGTGGGTGAAGATGTAGTGATAAGAGGTGGTACCGTTTTCATCTACATATGTTTCAAATAATCACAAAAAAAGATAATTCCAGAAAGCCTAAATAATAGCAATTTCACAGATCTACTAAATAAAGTGTAATCCAATCCCCCCCAAGTATATAATACCCCAAGATCGGCCCCCTCGGATAAAAAATTAACACCCAAAGCCCTAAAATAATAGAGACTCTAGAGTAGTTAAATAAAGCTTGTCAACTCATAAAACACCAGACCATCTAAACAAAACCAGACCAACTGCATCCTTCTTAAATAGAGATGTGAGGACCCATCAGTATTCAAATTCGAACACTCATGGGTGGCATGTTAAGATAAGACCTGCGGGGTGAACCTGCGACCCTAACCTGCAATGTTCCTTATGAGCCCAAACATTGCAGTTCGGGTCCACTCATAACTATTTTAAACCTTAAAAAAAAAAATTTATAAAATCTCACTTCAGATTGTAGACTAGACTGCTGCTTCATACACATCCCCTACAAGGCCCCTCATTTATACTGAACTTTGACCAGGGTCCTCCTCCACTTGAATCCAGACCACCTATTTAGCTCTTTCAGGAGTCTTGGATCCCACATTTTATGGACCTTTCTGGATATTGCAAGCTTCCACCAGTGCTTGAGAGCAATACGTAGAGCGCTAGTTTGTAAGAAACAGCATAGGGGTGAAGGTGCAGTGCTCTGAGAGTGAGTGTCAATGCAGCTATTATACCCCTCTTATACTGCTACTTCAAGTACAATATCACAGAAATCCTATACAAATTGGTAAAATGAAAATAATCATATGTGCTGTTCTGCTTAGCTACTGTAATCAAGTAAGTTAGCAAGATAAACGTAATAGCAATCTCACTTTCAGATTTAATATTGTATATTCTACTGCAGGTAAAGCAGATGACATATATGACAACAAAGATTAAATATTTTTACAAATAACACTTTGCTTGCCTTGCAGATTGCTGGAAAAATTCACATTAATCATAATCCTTACATTATTTGTTTTAACAAGGTCCACTATCAGTGAGCTCCATTAAGAGATCTGAAGTTTCGAGGCTAAGAAGATTAATGATTTTTCCTAGTCAGTAGGCTTGAATAGAGGGGCCTGGGTTACATTATAAATCATGCAATTTGCTGTAGCAAATAAGGTATGCTGAACTTCAGTGGAAGGAATAACGCCTACCCCTTTGGGTATTGACCAATGTGCCAGGGAGGCTAGATGGAAAACAGCCAGAGGTCAGCTCAGGAGGCTGCAGGACGAGGAGGGCATATTAATGTGTATTAGATTAAAGGTGACCATAGACAGTTGTTTTTTTAAAATATTAATATTTAGGGCAAAATTAGATCAATAAAATCAATAACAATCAAGATCCAAACAAATACATATGTTTGGGGGACCCACGATCTGAGTTGATGTGAGATGTCTTCTAAGATCAGAATAAAGTGGGGTATATATAGAATTGACCATCAATATCAGATTGGTGTGAAACACACTTCAGGTGTGGGATGTGCCAGTATATAGCATCCCCTGAGATGGAAACAAAATTCTTTTTTCTACTGGTTGACAAAGGTTTTCTGGGCCAAAATGCCCATCTGTAATAGCCTCAATTTATGTAAT
The DNA here is from genome assembly GCF_040894005.1 of Engystomops pustulosus. Lineage (NCBI taxonomy): Eukaryota > Metazoa > Chordata > Amphibia > Anura > Leptodactylidae > Engystomops > Engystomops pustulosus. Next base: position 45,758,647 of record NC_092411.1, on the reverse strand, counting down.
TTGGATTCTTTCACTGCTAAATTGAAAATATAAATACATTCCAAAATTGTTGATAGGGTTTCCACCATCTACCACTGAGTACCAGTCTTTCTATACTGGATGCATTCCATCAATGTATTGAACATACACATAGTCTGGAGAAAAGTCATTGAGGTCACTGTAGAGTTTTTGAAAAATATTACCCAAAAAATTCTTAGAACACATCTAAAAACAAATAATAAAATAAACTGATAAATATGTTAGGTTTCCCTACACCCCATATAACAAAATTGTTATCCCATGCTGTGAATATTGTAATAAAAAATAGTCCAAAATTAATTTTGGAACCCATAAAAATTTTGATCAAAAGGTCAAATATTTCTCTAAATTATATAAATGAAAATGCCATCTCATCCTGCATAAAATAACACAATACATAGCTTTGTATGAAAAAGTTACCGGTTACAGAATACTACTGTTTGTGGCCAAAATGCATAACTTTGAGGGTTGTATTATACGGTCTTGGTAACTCGTGGAAAAGGGTTTTAAGTAAATAAAGAACCTTTTATTTTTATTGTAATGGAACAGAATTTATTAACTCCCTAATTGGAGATACATTGTTTAGGTTACAGAATATGATGTTACAGAGAAATAGGGTTTTTTTCAAAATTTTTTACATTTTTATTAAGATATAAGAAAACTATTTAAATTTGGTTTCTCTGTGATCTTATTGACACAAAGAATAAACGGGATGTGTCACTTGAACCACACTGCAAAAATCGTAAAAGGCAATTCATGTCAATTTCATTGCATTTGTAATTTTTTTCAAGCATACTATTGCATTACATGGAATATTAAATGGTGCCAGTAAAAGGTACAAGCCATGATAAGTCTCTATAAACTGAAAAATAAACATGTTATGGCAGCATGACTTAAATACAGAAAGTAAGGTGGAAACATTTTATAAAAATGGGTAAAGATAGGTATTTTGCACAATAAATTCTCTTCACAGAGCTTTGTTGTCCGACTTTGGACACACTGGTGAGGAAACACACAAGGACATGCAACCTCTCTATAGTAATGATCAGCAAGGACCCACAACAGTTGGGATACGGTCACGCGTTGCATCGCAATTAGGTTTCATGTGATTTTGGTTGCAGTTTTGTTCATTTCACAGGTGAAAAATATAAACTGAATGGGTGAATTTGATTTTGAAGGGGAAACCTGTTCCACAAATGTCATTCACTGTTGAGTTAATGTGGTTTTGCACCACACTTTTTTCGGACTTTGCACATTCTTGAGGGGGAACTGGAAGTATTTAAGTAGTGTCTGCGCCGCTATTGTGTCACATGCAGCCCTTTTGTGGCATAACTGCGCTAGCCTCTATGCGACACAAATTAGGGGGTTCATTCATGCAATCGGTCCGAGTGATTCTGATCGAGTGCCATATTTAACTTGCAAATTGTTTTGCACACCCTATGTTGAAGGTGCACAACAAAAAAGTTGGAGAACTCTGTCGGGTGAATGCGGGGAAGGGATAGATTCATGATTTCTGGCGCACGTTCTTAATGAATCAGTCACACCCAGCATTATACACGGAAAAAGCACTTTTAGTAAAGTTTCAGATTTTCTAAGTAAATGTGCCCCAATGTCTTCCACTTGTTAAAATAAGAAACTGCACCTAAAACCACCTCAAAACTGATTGTGATGCGGTTTTAACTGCAACGTGTGACTGCGTCTCTGATTTTATGTCCAGCAATAGAATGAATCTATGGCACTTGTTTGGTCTTACTACCCCAATGACAGCTGCTAATATAATCAGAAACTATAGGATATCTATTGTATCTATGTTTTTTTTTAAAGTTAGAAATCAAATTTCAAATTATAGCTAGCAAAATATATGGAAAAAAAACACTTTTTCCGATTTCACACTTGTCTATAAGCTATGTGCAGTAGCGTATCGAAGCCTCATCAACAGGAAATAGAGCCGCAATACCAACCACAACCTCTGAGCAGCAGTGGTGCTGTTATGAGGGAGAGTTGCAAATTTTGAAAATATGCTAGGTTTATGTTAGAGTTTGTCAAACTACCAGACTTACATGATGTAAACCATTTGGGCAGTGATTCTCAAAAAAGAGCAGTTCCGTTTGAGACTAGAAAACTAAGATTTCCAACATTCGAGCATGATGTCCCAAAATTTAAAGTTAATGAGAGATTTGGCAGCTTGCATTAAAGGCAGACAGTGATTAACAAAACACTTCAGAGTACAAGACACAGCAGTACTCAAACAAAACAGTGATGATCTCCACTTAATCGAAGAAAAGCCCACAGCATCTGCCAGCAAGGATGATCTGGAGCCATACGGAGCTATTGCTCAGATAGGCTGTCATCTCCAGAGATCAAGAACCATATGCTCTACTCAAGCACAAACTCCAAAGAAGTTAATTTTCTGACAAAATGCTGGGATAAATATGACATTCAAACAAGTGTGCTCACTCATCCTAAACATGCGCTCATCTACATGCATCAGATTCATGCAACGTTTAAAGGCAAGCAAATATAATTTGTCTGAAACACAAACACTGTCACGCAGGCACAGGTATAATTAATCTTTGTCCTCTCCACAGGTTTATGGATTCTACTGATTAACAATTCCTACGGTAAACTTAGGGAAAAATGGAGGACTCCATTGTCGCACATCTGTCAGACTGAGTTCAATGACGGAAAGAAACATGTAACATTATTGTAATAGAGAATATTCAAAACTTTGTAAAAATATCATATTGACATTAAATAGATTATTGCTTAATAGGTTCACAAAGTGTAAATAGTAATAGGTAAATTAAAAACTTTATGTGAATTTGCTATTAGCGAAGTTCTCAGATCCCCCTAACTACCACATGCCCATCCCTCATGGTAGTTCCAAGGTTCTGTTTGCTATAAGATGATTTGGTGATAAGGGGATTTTATTTTTAAAGTTTTCAGTCAGGCAAATTCTGTATCATATTTTGCAATATATAGATGAAGGATGGTGGTGGGAAATGTTATTAAAATTAACTTATATTTGTTTTATTTCAATTATATAATGTATTGCTTGAAGGTGGCATAAACTGAAAAGCAACACTGAGCTCTTGTGCAGAGCAGCTTATCCCCAGCAGCAGAGCTTAGCAGACACTACCTGCAGCCTCTGTTTACAGGTCATGACCTTCTATTTACAAACAATCTGCAAAAGCAGCAGCTCAGAGCAGGACAGAAGAGAAATTTGTAGGATTTTGCAGATAGATAAAGAGAAGTGTGCCATGTATCAGGAGGATACTGTCCAGAATTACAGAGGGGGGGGGGGGGCAGCAGAAGATCAGCCCTAGAGGAGAAGCCACTGCTGAAGAGGTCACTGGGTGCACTTGTCACACACCAGCATGCTGCTGTGAAGGTTATTCTCATGCTGGGGTGCGGGAGAGAAGAAAAAAGGAGCTTGTAGGAGAATCACACGTAGATCTCTGAATCTAACATTGCACCTACACTCACCGGCCACTTTATTAGGTACACCATGCTAGTAACGGGTTGGACCCCCTTTTGCCTTCAGAACTGCCTCAATTCTTTGTGGCATAGATTCAACAAGGTGCTGGAAGCATTCCTCAGAGATTTTGGTCCATATTGACATGATGGCATCACACAGTTGCCGCAGATTTGTCGGCTGCACATCCATGATGCGAATCTCCCGTTCCACCACATCCCAAAGATGCTCTATTGGATTGAGATCTGGTGACTGTGGAGGCCATTTGAGTACAGTGAACTCATTGTCATGTTCAAGAAACCAGTCTGAGATGATTCCAGCTTTATTACATGGCGCATTATCCTGCTGAAAGTAGCCATCAGATGTTGGGTACATTGTGGTCATAAAGGGATGGACATGGTCAGCAACAATACTCAGGTAGGCTGTGGCGTTGCAACGATGCTCAATTGGTACCAAGGGGCCCAAAGAGTGCCAAGGAAATATTCCCCACACCATGACACCACCACCACCAGCCTGAACCGTTGATACAAGGCAGGATGGATCCATGCTTTCATGTTGTTGACGCCAAATTCTGACCCTACCATCCGAATTTCGCAGCAGAAATCGAGACTCATCAGACCAGGCAACGTTTTTCCAATCTTCTGCTGTCCAATTTTGATGAGCTTGTACAAATTGTAGCCTCAGTTTCCCGTTCTTAGCTGAAAGGAGTAGCAACCGGTGTGGTCTTCTGCTGCTGTAGCCCATCTGCCTCAAAGTTTGACGTACTATGCATTCAGAGATGCTCTTCTGCCGACCTTGGTTGTAACGGGTGGCGATTTGAGTCGAACCAGTCTGCCCATTCTCCTCTGACCTCTGGCATCAACAAGGCATTTCCGCCCACAGAACTGCCGCTCACTGGATTTTATTTCTTTTTCGGACCATTCTCTGTAAACCCTAGAGATGGTTGTGCGTGAAAATCCCAGTAGATCATCAGTTTCTGAAATACTCAGACCAGCCCTTCTGGCACCAACAACCATGCCACGTTCAAAGGCACTCAAATCACCTTTCTTCCCCATACTGATGCTCGGTTTGAACTGCAGGAGATTGTCTTGACCATGTCTACATGCCTAAATGCACTGAGTTGCCGTCATGTGATTGGCTGATTAGAAATTAAGTGTAACGAGCAGTTGGACGGTTGTACCTAATAAAGTGGCCGGTGAGTGTATATTGCCCCTAAACTGTGCCTAAAGTAAAGTGATTAATATGAGTCAGGAAGTAAACTCATGACAGATGGTTGTATCTTGTGATTATTCTGGCACAACAATGCGCCAGAATATAGACGCAACAGCTACACTTAAAGGAAATTTACCATCAGGATCATGGATTTTAAACCAAATATATGTTGGTGTGTACCCACTTTTTTTTAACTTCCTATCCCCTAGATTTTTAAGAAAATATTCTTTAAAAATATGCCAATGAGCCTGAGGGGCTCCAGGCTCCATTAACTAGCATCATGTCATTAGATTTCCTGAAAGTCATGCTGGGGCTACCTCACAAAGTGGGGGGATTTATTAACATACTTTCACCACAATTCTGGTGGTTTTGCGCCACATTTATAAAGGCTTTTAGACTTTTTTCGGCACTTTTCCGACTTGTGCGCACAGTTTACACCAACTAAAAGTCGGTCTTAAGTAGAAAACGAGAGTCTTATAATGAACCAGAATTCATCATCACATTCATAATTCTGGAAAGACTGGATAAAGCAAAATACTAGTGTTTTCCAGCTAGAGGCTGACCCAACCTGAGACAAATTTATTTAACATTTGTGTACCTTAACCCCTTCTTGCTGATCAAGGAGAATCAGCATGGTTAACAAATGTGAGTCATTTTGAGAGAATATTAAAAAGTAACCCATCAAAACTGTCAAAATTGCCTGTGGTAAGGAGTAGCAAATTTTGTATCCAAACCTATGGTGATCTTTGTATTGAAAAAATTCTGCAGATTTTCAAGCCAGCAGCAAGACCTATCTGTTGTAGAAAAAAATAAAAAAAATTGTAGTGAACTATGCGGCAGCACACCACTGTTTAATTCATGGGATTTTAAAGAATAATGGAATTAATATAAAGTACTATGAGTGTATATAAACAGAAAATAAAAAACCTCCAAGGTCCCACTATTGAGATTCTTCTGTATTAAGCTAAAATCACCCAAACATGAGCCATGAATCCTACCAATTTAGTGGCTGGATTTCACTGTTCAGGGGACATGACTCCCAGCATCCTATATCACTAGGATGCATGGAGTCCAGTCCCTGGTACAGTGCTTGGCCAGTGAAATCTGATTGGTGCACAGTCCAGGATTCACAGACCAAGCATGTTTGTATATTTTTAGCCTCAGGTTTAGAGGAAGCCAAGTTCCCTGGCAATAAACGTATCGAGACGTCAGATCTCACTAAAGAAATAAGGACACACTCACAGAGGGGAAGGTGAGACAAGGATCATTCCTATTCTTTGTATCTTTATACTACAAAGTATAGCTATTATTTTTTATTGCAACAAAATACCCCAAGATTTACATAATTTCCCTTATGGAAAGTAATAAGTATAAGGTTAATACTTTTTATATTATTATTATATTATTTTACAAGGTTATAATTTTTTTTAATCTAACATGCATCCAAATATCCAGCACCACAATGAAAAAAGGCATAAGTATGATTGATGTGCCAATGTATGTCATACATATGCATGTTCTTCTATATATTCAGGTAAAATGCCCATAAGAATGGCTTACAATGGAGTTTGGTAGTGCAATGAAAACATTTCAGATCGCCCTTATTATTGAGCAAAATCAAATTCAGAAAATGGTTTCTCAATATGGGTCATTAACCCCTGTAATGATTGTAAGGGTCATGTCGTTGATTGGGACAATGCAGACTACATGCTTGACAGAGCATAGGCAGAAAAAGATTAATGCACAGCACATCTACCCTCTGTCGGACATTCACCTTGTGTTCCACTGTGTATTAACACTCCTTGTGCTTATTATTGGGATCAGTGATCCCATATGAAAGTCCCCCTTATAGTGAATTAAGTCTCCCTCTAATGGAAACACAGTATAAGGCATTTTATGTAGGAGGAGAACATATGCCATGACTACAAAAGTAACTTTTCTAATGTCTAACTATTAGATTTATTTCCATTGTAATGTCAAGATCATGAACGTTGACTGTTTCGTATAAATTCTTACAAAAAAAAAAAGGATGAATAATTCGGAGGAGCACTTGCGACAAACAATGGGCGCAGACCTTCTGAAGGCTTCACCAAACCATCTTTTCATCCCAATCAATAACATATGATCTGGATGACAAGATAATGGCAAGATAATGCCTTAGGTCTGAACGCTGGTAGAATAAAAGACACATTGCTTGAGGAGTGCAGCTTCATCGTATTTTATTGATTAGTATAAATTCCTGTTAGTTGGCTTAGTTTGGACCAGAAATTTGCACCAAATTCTGGCGCATTTGCATAATTTTAGGTACGCCCTATTTACTGTGAAAACCACACCCATTTTCTTCATGCCGCATTTCAAAAATTTTAAGAAATATGACAGTGTTTCATCTAAATTTGCTCCACAGTCCATAATCCACCTGAATTATCCAGAACAAGTACAGTAGTGAAAACAGCCATCTCACAGCCTTATGTCACATCAGGGCTCCCTTAGCTATTCATTTGCTCCTTGCAGCATAACTTAGTACATTGGAATATGCTCCTGTGAAGTCTGGATTCTCACAGGGCAAACACACTGATAAATTTGCATTATAGAAATACAAAGGTGCGTTTTTTACTGCCCTTCAAAAAATACCCAGGATGGTTTTGTTTTATGTATCAACTCACTAGTTGGATTAAAGTACACCCTTCACTGTGCATTTTAAAGGTTAAAAGCTGCTGATTGAACCTGTACCAAAAATTTGCCGGCAAAAATATATGCTGTGAACTTTTAGAAGGTCATTTTTTTGTTGCAACAAGGGGATGTTTTCTTTAGTGTGCTGTTGCTGTACATCAATGCCGGCAAATCATTGGTTGCCAACTTGTGCTTGTATGCTAAAATGGGTTGGCCACTATTACAAAACTTTACAAGACCTTAAGTACGAGACCTTAATAGGGCAACAAATATAGTACTTACACTGGTAAAGCCGACGCGACTGCCGATAGCAAGGCTCTGGACTTCCTGTGACGACACATTTTCTGCTGTAATGCAGTTATTAGAAGTTGTTGCAGGGATCTTTATCACGCCCTTGCAAGTGTGTTAGATATTTGTCACTTCCTTGTTGTTAATGGATTAAAGTAAAGTTGGGAATAAGTCAGAGGGTCTGAGGAATCTGTTCAAATGAAGGAATGAAGACTGACAACCAGTGAGTTATGATCTTTTGTTTTGGAATAGGCTTTGGCTAACAATACCCATGAATATTAAAAAATCTAAACATCAATATGAACAATTGGAACCTTTGCCTTTTAAATGGCCAGCCAAGAGAACCCACTTAGAAACCCACCAAACTATTGGTAGAAACACATTAGTATAATTTATTGATAGTATATGACATACAACAGGTATTGTGTATATGGCAGTATTGGCGAGCTTTGCAGGCTTGTGGTCACCATTGCCTAAAACATAGGTTTCTAAAGTGACTAAAAAGATTATAGCAAGGATTCTTACTGGAACATAAATAACAACACTCTACGCTACCAGAAATTTTTTTGTTGGGATCAGAAGATTATATAAACTTAAGATTTCAATAAATGATAAGATAATCCTCATCACTATTTGTTTATTCTAACAATACATAAACATAGGCGTTTGTATAATATTTGTGAAACTTTTTGTTGGGATCAGAAGATTATATATAACCTTAAGATTTCAATAAATGATAATATAATCCTCATCACTATTTGTTTATTCTAACAATACATAAACATAGGCGTTTGTATAATATTTGTGAAATTTTAAAATATTGGACTCTTTGTACCATTCTCCAATCTTATAATAAAATAAAACCCTAAAACTTGCTTCTTTAGCTTACTATGTATATGACTTATTATACTGTATATGACTGTTACTATTGCTTTGCCTCCTAATAGGAAGCTTGAGTACGCGCACCTGAAATCCTGCTCTATTTGACATGATGTTTAGGTAGAAATAAAAATATATAATCATAATAATAATAGCGCTAATATTTGTAAAACATAATCTAAACTCTTGCATAAGCATTCTTCATTGTACAAATAATTAGGGCAGTTCTTCCATATATTTATATGAAGGCACTCTATGTGATCCTCATGACACAGACCACCAGCAGGACAGCAGAATCTCTTATAAATGTGATACTTCAATGACTTGTGTCTCTACAGTTCCAAAAAAAAAAAAAAATCTATTACCTGCATAATTGCTGGAGTCCTCCTCCTGTACTACCTCAGTGCCACAAGCTAAATTAAAAATAGCATTCCTGCAATTAATGGCTTGGCCGGCATGACCTGGTATGCATATTTTCCTCAGTTGTTAGGAAATCATATTTTAACAGCCTTCATGGAATATTGTAATTGCATAATTAATATGAATACTGATGAGTACCCCCTAGTGTATGTCATTAGCAAAACCTGAACAGAACCATAGAAGTGAGAGCTCATTTCACTGCTTCCAATAAAAGTGTTGTGATGAGCCCTACTTTATTAGTTTTATTTTAGACCATGTAAAAATCCACTTAGTTACAAAGAAATGGCATTAAAAATCAGATTAAAGTGACAGGCTAAAGCTTGTTTCGGTAATAAAATAATTTTACTTAATTTTAACAATATTAATTGCTTTTCAGGGTCAAATTACACCTGCCATAAATATACCCTTTAAACATAAATATTAAGAAAACTATATAAAAGTGAAGTGACTTATAGTAACTTAGCATCGTAACTTATAAAGATGCAGTACTAACAAGACTCACATATCTATTTTCTATTATACTATTTTTTACAAGCTACAATAATTTCAACAAATGAATATACAGTTATTGGTATTTTGCATGGGAATTTTTAGGTTCTACATTTCACTCTGATTTTACAACTGAAAGTACTGATTGTTGTAAGTGGGTGGTTAGGTAGTAGTAATAATGACAAAAATAGATAAAATGAAATTAAATTGAAACAGCAAATAATAAATAATAATAAACAATAAATAACTACATGTAAAATAGTTAGCTAAACATTAGCATAATATTATAATTACTATTATAAAAATATAATATTCTAATTTTATATTGTTACTTTTATTATTATGTTTACATTTATGTAACTATTATGAATGCACAATTATTTATTATTATTTATTATTTTGTTTCAATTAAATTAAATTTTTGCTATTTTTGGCCATATTTGTTCTAGTCTACAACAATTTGTTACAGTTTACACTGAGACAAATAAGTCTCAAAAAGTAGTAAATTATATTAGATAATGTTGTGATAGATCACTGGGGCACATTTACTAAGAACCAGAGTGCACCAGACTTGGGATTTCTGGTGCACGTTCTTCATGAATCTGGCGCTATCTGCACTGCTCTGACTTTTTTGATCACTTTTTTTTGGTGCACCTTTGACAGAATTGTGTCACACCGCCTATGTTACACTTGTGCAAAATAAATGTGGCGGATGGTCCGACTGAGCACCGGAATGCCCCCTTCAGTGCAGAAATTTGCGTTGCATGAAGAGTAGTGCGGCGTGCACCACAAAGGTTCGCGCCACAATTGTGTGGCATGCGCCAGAAGAGTGTCTCTGAAACTTCTTTAAAACCTGTGAAAGCAGTTTGCACTAAAAAGAATGTGCAAATTCCACCAGAAAAAAGTCAATTCAAAAAGGTACCAAAGGTATCGTCTGAGCAGAAGTCTCAAGAGCTTTAGCCAATTTAAAGATGTTAGCTAATATGAAGTTGTATGAGTCCACCATTAGGAGGACATTGAGCTACAATAGACTGCAGATCAAAGATGGCGGCACCCGAGGGTGGTCACTTAAGTGCTGCTACCACGTTTGATGCTGCCACTTAATGGGTTAACACCCCAAATTGGTGCCAGCACCAATCACAGGTGTCAACCACGGGTTAATGAAAAAATCTCAAATGAATAAATTATAAAGGCATGCCATTTTTAAATTATTTTTCAATTACTTCTTAGTTTATAATAAAATAAAAAAATTGGAATGAATTAAAATAATCTAGAAAATTAAATCTTTACAGGTCATAAAGATAAAATTGTTATGATATGCCAAACTGCAGCAAAGATATTGTAAGTTAAATAAGAGCAAATGTGCAAAACCTCCTGTCTCTGATCTGTCCCTGTGTCTCTTCATTCGCTGACTAGACCCTCAGCTACAGGACTGCTGCTAAAGGTGGAACAACCTGCACGTCATACGTGACCTAGTCTCTGCATTCTTTCCCTAGTGATCTCGCTATTGGTTATGGATTTGCATGGTCCTCCACAGTAGATACCTAGCAATAAATAGGACATGAATAGGAGATGCCACTGCTACAACTACAGCTTTCAACCAACTACTACTGACTCCGTCTTCTCTATTTATAATGAGCCAAACATCAAATTTGTGCAGAACCTGGTGTTGGCCCCCCAACTAATCAGGTCTTTTCTAAACCAAGGTTATTAATATATATATTAATAATATTATATGTATTGGGGCTGAGTGCCCGACGCAAGCACCATCCACATTTCATTAGGAGTGTGGTACCCCTGTTTCCTGGACTATGAATTAATCCTGTCCTTTATTTGTCCCTAACTAGATCCTCAGCTACAGGACTTCTCTTTAAGGTGACACAACCTGTACCTCGTACCTAAACTATTCTTCTGACACTGTCCTCAGTGCTATCCCTATCGGATATTGATGGGACTGGTCCTCCACCGAAGCCCTCAGCTGATCTGTGCCTGGGGCCCAATGTTGGCCTCCAAATGATGAGACAATGATGGCCTATTCTGAATAAAGATTATCAACATAAATTACTGGAAAACATATCCTCATCTTTGAAGAAAAAGGGAGATAAAATGTGACCTATTTATAGAATATCCTTCAAGAGCCCCCAACTTATACATTCCCCACACTTATAAAAAACCCCATGTTTATAATGCTCCCACTTGTGTAGCTGCCTAGCCACCATTACTTTTCTTTTTTTAAATCAAAAGAAAATCATACTCAAATCATACTATTAATCTATATTCTATCAATTCACATCTGTTGAAATAAACATTGATTTATAGTGGGTACAGAAAATATTCAGAACCCTTTAATTTTTTTGCTCTGTGTGAAGAGTCTAATAAATGTAGATATTTTTGCTAATTTATTTAACAAGAAAAACTGAAATTTCACATGATCCTAACTATTTTGCTGTGACACTCATATTTAACTCACATGTTGTCCATTTCCTTCTGATCCTCCTTGAGATGGTTTTACTCCTTCATTGAAGTCCAGCTGTGTTTAATTACACTCTGTGCAGAGCTGCTTATCATACAGAGGGCTTATCATACAGAGGTGGGGTTTGCTGCATATTGCAGAAAACACCCAGGGCTAATACCCTCCGATTGCCACCAACGGCATTAATAACATTTGTTGAGATTGTTGCTCTCCATGGCATCATTTGGGACCTGCAATTGGTTGCCATGACAGCCTTGGGTCTTTGTAAGACCCGAGGCTGCATGGCATCAGCAGTTTTGTTACACTGTGTCAGTGGCACATTGCAATGAATACTGTGTAAAAACGCCATATACTGCGATACAGTAGCATTGCAGTATATGGTCGGAATGATCAGACCATGTAGGTTTAAAGTACCCTGGAGGGGCTAAAAATAGTAAAAAAAATAAATAAATAATAAAACAATCTAAAAATTCAAATCACCCCTAGACTTTCCCTAGAAAATCACTTTCCCTAGAAATGATATCAGACATAATAAACAGTTTAAATCATTACATTTAATAAAAAGTGATCAAAAGGTCAGATAAGCCCTCAAAATGGTAGCAAAGAAAAAGTCAGCTCATCTCACAAAAAATAAAGCTCTGTACACCAAAGTATGTAAAAGTTATTAGCGTCAAAAGATGGCAAAACTAATCCTTTTTTGTGCACATTGTTATATTTTTTTTAAATCTATTAAAACACAATAAAACAAAAATATATAAATTTGATATTACTGTGATCGTACCACGCCAAAGAATAAAGTTAATGTTTCATTTGGAGCATACAGTGAAAGTAGTAAAATCTGAGCCTACAAGAAAGCTTCCTAGTACATGGCATGGAATAATAATTGTCAGTGAGAAGTAAAATATTTTACACAAATAATAACCTTTCACAAAGCTCTGTACACATAAAAATGAAAAACTTATAGATTTTTGAAGGTGGAGTGCGAAAAATAAACAGAAAAATTCTAAGGGGTTAAACTATATAAGACCTCACAGCTCACAGTGCGTGTAAGAACATATGAGAATAATGAGGTCTAAGGAACTGTCCAAGGAGCTCAGAGACAGAAGTGTGGCAAGGAATAGATTTGTCCAAGGTTACAAAAGAATTTCTGCAGCACTCATGGTTCCTAAGAGCACAGTGGCTTCCATAATTCTTAAATCGGAGATGTTTGAGAGAACCACAACTCTTCCTTGACCTGACCGTCCAGCTAAACAAAGCAATCATGTGAGAAGAGCCTTAGTGAGAGAGGTAAAGAAGAACACCCAAATAAGTATGGCTGAGCTCCAGAGATGCAGTAGGGAAATAGGAGAAAGCTCAACAAAGTTATCTTTAACTGCAGCCCTCCACCAATCAGGGCAGAGTGTGTTGACGGAAGCCTCTCCCAGACTATGAAAATTAAAATTCTTATGTCTTATGAGAATTAGATTGAAATTTTTCATGTTAATTCTAAACAGTATGTGTGGAGAAAAAACAGGCACTGCTCAACACCTGCCAAATATAGAACCTCTTCCAGAGTGCTCTGGACCTCAGACTGGGCTGAAGGTTCACCTTCTAACAAAACAATGAACATAAGCAACAGTTAAAATAACAAAGCAGTGGCTTCGGTGTGATCATTCTTTACTGACCCAGCCAGAACCCTGACCTAAACCCAATTGAACATCTCTGGAGAGACTTGAAAATGGCTTCCACCAACATTTACCATCCAACCTGAGAGCATCCGCAAGGAAAAATCGCAAAGGATCCCCAAATCTAGGTGTGAAAATCTTGTTGCATCATTTCCAAGAAGACTCTTTTTCAAAAGGAGCTTCTACTCAATACTGAGCAAAGGGTCTGAATACTTATGACAATGTCATTTTTTTTTTGTTAAATAAATTAGAAAAAATATCTACATTTCTGTTTTTTTTCTGTCAATATGGGGAGCACAGTGTTCATTAATGAGCAAAAATCAGACATTTTTGATGTTACCAAATAGCTGCAATGAAAGAGCGAAGAATTTAAAGGGGTCTGAATACTTCCGTACCCACTGTATCATGTGGCTATTCTACACTGTATGTCTTCCTTCACTGACTGGACCCTCAGCTGCAGGACTAAAGGACTACACCGGCACCTCCTACCTAAGTTAATCCTTTAAAACAGTCCCTAGCGCTGTCACTATCTTTTACATATTATATCGATAGTTTATCCCAGCTGGTTGAGTCTTTTGGTAAATTAAGTTTTAAGCTCAGTCTAAGAAACTTCAACTTCATTTCGTTCCTGGTGAGTTCTTGGAGAAGAAAATATTTTGTATATTAGTCACTCTTTTCACAGCAAATAGTAATTGTAAGATTAATACAATAGCTAAATGTAACATGGCATTAAGAATACCCAATTCCCCTGAACCACCTGAGAGGGTTTACCCAGGACAGCTAAAAGGAGCAAGGGAATATGTTACTACATCGGGCAGCTCCTACCACCTGGAACATTTCTCATTGCACTGCAGTCATCTAAGACTATAGTACAGCGGATATTTAAAAGGATCAATATTTCTCTAAATGCTGATTTAACATTTTTAGATAATCCAGTCAGTAGATCATACTTTCTCATAGATAGCCCTAATGATGACCCTAGATGCCAATTTAGCAGTCATGATAAACCCTCTTATAGTTTTATGTTAAGGCATCTGTAAATAAAGCAAATCTTAATTTTTTTATAGTGAATGTGGGCAGTATGATCTCTGCCCAATTACCTTTCCCCAGCACCAAAGAGCATCAACTTGTAAGCATTATTTCCCAGACCTGTCCCCTTCAAGATATCGTATTCAACTGAAAAAGGATGGCTCAGGATGATGATGTCATCATAACTGCCTTGTGTCAGCAGTGTGTTTATAGCATGTGGTAACGTTCACTATACATATACACATAATATTGGGGACATTTTTCAAGTGTCTGAGAAGAGAACTGTTCTAGTTGCCCATTGCAACCAATTAGAGCTCAGCTTTCATCATCCCACAGCTGTTTATAAAATTAAAGCTGAGCTCTGATTGGTATCCATGGGCAACTAGAACAGTTTAACCTCAGACACTTAAGATAAATCTCCCCCTATATACAGTATGTGCCCAGGGTATAACTTTGCCAATCATTTCCATTTGTGTGTTACTTTTATATACTAAGAACTGGATATATTATATTCAACAAATCATATAGCAGAACACACGGGAGAAACCAATAACAGTTCAGATTTCATTCATATTTTGCTCATAAAAAAATAAAAACTGTTCTGCAGCTTTATAGTTCTTTGCTACGACTGTGCGACTGATTGCTATAGGGACCAATGAGAGTTGTTTATACTCAGGCATCTTCCTAAATCTTCCCTTGTAAACTATGGGTCTGCCAATGTTCCTTCCCTTGGCGATGGCACTAGACAAACAACAAGAAATGATAACTTTTCCTTTAAGTCCCTCAAACCCTCTAAGCATGTTCAGGCCCTAATAAAGACCACTACATTATTTTTCTTGCTCTTGTTCAGTTCTAGAGGACAAATATATATTAAACATTTGGTCTCTTTTAATCAATCAAAGTTTTGTGAAATCAACCTGTCCACATATGGTACAAAACTGATTGGGTAATGAATTTCTCTGCTGTGCATCAAATAGAACAGGAAACAGGCAACAGGTAGAAATGATGGCAATTAGTAAGGCAGCCCGTATAAAGGAGTGGTTCTATAGGTGGCAACCGCAGACCACTTCCCTGTACTCATTCTTTTTGGGTGTTGTCTTGATCACTTTTACATTTTGTTATTTCTTTCCCTCCTAGAGGTAGCATGAAGCAGTGTCTACAACCCACAGAAGTAGTAAAGCACATCAAGTATGGCACATCAGTGTGAGCGATGGTAAGAAAGTTAGCTGTGTTGGTCAACACAGTGTCGAGAGCATGGAGCAGATATCAGGAGACAGGCCGGTACACAAGAAGATGGGGAGGGGCTATAGGAAGGCAACAACCCAGAAGAAGAACTGAAAACTCCTCCTTTCTATAAAAAGAAACAAGAGGAGCAGTGCCAGAGCCTTGCAAAATGAACTCCATTAGGCCATGAGAATCCATGTGTCGGCTCAAAAAGAGATTCCGTGAGGGTGCTATAAGGACCTCACATCCACAAGTCAGTGTGGAGTATGGGACAGCAGGCTGGAACTTACAGCATTTCATTTTTATTAAACTTTTGAGATTTTTTATGGTGCTTGTGCTCATTTGCGACTTTTTTGCACCTAAAACAGTCTCCGTTAAAAGTTTGCCATTGTCAAGTTTTCTGCAGTGTTCCCTGAGTTATCACGTGATACTGCTGACCAGGCGTAGAAATGAGCTTAGAACTGATTGCAAAATTTGGAGACTTTTTGCAACTTTTGTTTTAAAAAGTCGCAAATTCACTAAAGACCGAACGGCACATTTATCAATAAGGAAAAACTGCTAAGACACATCTGACCAGCAAAAAAGCCAAAAAACTGATGGACAAAGCCGGACTTATACATGTGCCCCGTTGAGTCGAACTTATGGTGTGGAAAATTCTGCTTTTATACAGACTATATAAAGCACACTTAACATAAAGAATTTGTGACTTTGGGGTATTTTTTGGCTGTGGCATATTCATCAGCCTGGTGGACAATAAACTGAGGAAGAATATTTTTTTTTTTTTTGTGGCATTGAAACACTTACTTAAAAGGAGTCCATATCAGAACCTCATAGAAAAATACTCAAAACAGCATCCAATTGAATTAACATTACTAAAGTCTCCAAGAAATGTCAAGTCAGATGCATTACAGGAATTTATTTGACTATATTTGAAATAATTTCTTATTCAAAATCATTGTCTTATCCAGATATTATTGATGACATGCTTGCCACCTTCAGACCAAGGAGTGTTTGTATGCAGATAACACACCTCATCGTAACATGACAAATTGCATCAGTCATTGATGGGTTTACCATGATGGGTGACTTATGGCTATTTAAATGCCACTTCATCACTTTCATATTTATCAACAGGGATTTAGCATAATGTGGATACCATACACCACATAGGAAGAACTTGATAAGAATGAACATGGCCAAGTATTCATATATTCAAATCGGAAATTGACTTCAAATGTGTCCCTATCCATATTCACAGACTGCTGAAACTGCTTTAACTAGTGTGTGTGTATATATATATATATATATATATATATATATATATATACATACACATTTTTTTTTCATATTACATACCGTATATACTCGAGTATAACCTGAGTTTTTCAGCTTATACTCGAGTCTATGAAACAAAAACCCTCTGTACTCACCTTTTCGGCACACCTCAAAGTCCCCTTCTATCTTCTAAAGCTCTGGATCCATCTCTGGGTCCCTGCTATGTCACACACACCATGACGTAAGCTGCTTGCCAACATCTTAGTGTGTGTGCCGGAATCAGCACACTCTATGGTGTCAGCAAGCATCTGACGTCATGGTATATACGGCGGCAGTGTGGGGATCCAGTGTGGGGACCCAAAGACTCAGATGGAGCTTCAGAAGACAGAAGAAAAGATGTGGGGGTGTCAGAAAGGTGAGTATATAGTTTTTTTTTAATAGGCTGGGCATAGGGGCTGCTGGCTAAATACAAGGGAGAAGGAGCTGGCTATATACCAGAGGGCAGGCACTGGCTATATACTAAGGGAGCAGGCAATGGCTATGTACTGTGGGGCAGGCACTGGCTATATACTAAGGGGGTAAGCACTGGCTATATACTAAGGGAGCAGGTATTGGCTATATACAAGGGGGCTGCTGGCTATACACTAGGGGGTAGAGGGCTGCTGGCTATATACGAGGGGGCAGGGGGATGCTGGCTATATACTAGCGGACAGGGGGCTGAATATATACTAGGGGACATGGGCTGCTGGCTATATACTAGGGGGCAGGGACTGGCTACTGGGGGGCTGCTAACTATATACTGGGGGGCATGTGCTGGCTGGCTATATACTGGCTGTAGGCTGTGACCAATGCATTTCCCACTGTAGGCTTATACTCGAGTCAATAGGTTTTCCCATTTTTTGTGTTAAAATGAGGTACCTTGGCTTGGTTTGTTTTTTTCTTACTATACGGACTGCACTAGTGTATTTTATACCTAAAATGAAATGCTTTAGTGCTTTGTACATTACTTGCAAAATACAGAAACCTTGGGGGAACTAAATACTCTGCTCTCAATTTCCCGCTTTCTACATAGGGTTGTGGTTTAGCTGGAATGGGGCTTGATTTTTAAAAAAGAAGAGTGTGATATTGTGGGGAATAAAAAATGTGATTTCCCATGGCTACCCATAAGAGCACAGCTTTAATTTTTTATGAACATACAACAAAATAAATAACAATGGAAGTTTATTTTCAATTACTGTAACTCCCTACTAATCGGCCTTCCACTCACTAAACTCTCTAGCAGCCAGGCTTGTCTTCCAGACCACATGCTACATAGATGCCTCCAGTTTGTGCCAGTCTCTGCACTGGTTGCCTATCTCCTTCCGAATACAGTTTAAAATAATCACCCTCATCCACATAGCTCTGTATAATGCTGCACCTCCCTACTTCTCCTCTTTCATCTCAGTCTATTGTTCAACTTGTGCTCTTCGATTAGCCAGTGATTTGAGATTAATCTCTACCTTAATTCTTCTCACAAGCTGCACCAATTATCTGGAAACCACCAAAGTTTCAAACATGCTCTTAAAACCCACCTCTGTAGACATTCCCTAACTGCACAAATTTTTCAAATTTCTCTTTACTAACCCACCCTATGTCCTCCTCCCGTCTGTTATTCGTCAAACACCAGATAGTTACCAGGCTCCAGGCTTCCGCAGTCACTTACACCTTGGACCTTGAATATAAGATGGCTGCTGATGCCTGGTTCAAACAGCAGCATTTTTATTTATTAAATTATTTATTATATATATATTTTATAAAGAATGGCTGGCCTATTATACAAGCTCGTATACCTCTTGTGTCACCTTTTTCATTCTAATAGACTTTAAGCTCTTGTGTCACCCTCTTATCCTCATAGACTGTAAGCTCTTCTGAGCAGGGTCCTCACTCCTCCTTATTGTTCCATATGACTGTTTGTTTTGAATTATTTTAAAGGTATCAAGACATAGCTAAACTATATAAATTCATAAATCCTATCAGAATCTGGTGCAACTGCATTTTTGTTATTTTAACACATTATGTATTTTTTTCCAGCTTCCCAGTACATGACACAGAATATTAAATGGTGCCACTAGAAAAAACAATTTGTCTCCAAGTTAAAAAGCCTTCATATTGATTTGTAAATGAAAAAATAAAAATATTACAGGTTGTGCAAAGAACGAATTGAAAAACACAAGCGCAAATACAAAGCAACTAGGTCTTAAAGGGGTTAATAAGAAGCTTGAGTAGGTTTTGGGTGTTACCTACATTATGGCAGGTTACAGTCATATATAATCTTATATTTGTTGGGCCTCAAAAGCCTTACCTCATTACTACTGGCAACTACCCAGATCCCACCCACCACCCACACCAACATTTGTGATGGCATAGCAAAAAGTTCACAGATGATATTTCATTAATGCCTCTGTACTTTAATAATAAATCATAATAATAAATCATAATTCCTTTATTTATATAGCACACACAGATTACACAGCGCTGCACAGAGCTTGTCAGATCAGCCCCTGTCCCTAATGGGGTTTACAATCTAATCAACCGACCAGTATGAGTGTGGGAGGAAACCGGAGGACCCGGAGGAAACCCACGAAAACACGGAGAGAACATACAAACTCTTCAAACTGTTTTTTATTAAGTTTTAACATAAAAAATGCAAGTCAGTAGAAATTTCGAGCAGTAGGGAGTTGAGTTCCTACTCACAAGAATCGAGTACATATAGAGATATGAGATATGGGAAGAGTGCGTAACTTTACTGACTGAAGGATGCTCTAAGGTTACTTGGGCTGTTTAGAGTAGTTCCTCCCGACTCCCCAAACCTTTAAGAAAACTCCCCTTGTTCCTAATTTCCATGCACTGCTCCTTCTAAGCGGCATAATTCCTCAACTATAGATCTACATCTACCTAGAAACAGGAGTTAGGCTGTCTCCAGGGTTAGCTATCAGAAGTTTAGCTGCTTTTAAAAGCTGGGTTGGCAAATCATTCTTCCTGGGGGAGTAGCCTGGAGATTTGTAGCCTGGAGATTTGTTATATTTTGTTATTACAGACCATGGATCATGTTCCAGGATCAAGGTTGGTATTCTGAGCGCCAATGTCTTTATTTTCTTACTCATAACATTCATCTTGGCTTTATTGCACATCATGTGCAAGTGTTACAAGTAGCAGAACCATTTGGAGCAGTCTATCTACATACTGTATGCCCCCATTTTTGTGTGGATATGCTATAGATGTACTAAAAACATAGTCATATTTTATTTGTGAAGTTTGTAGTGTATTACCACATGCATATGCAACACCCTCGCCGATGCAAGGCAGAGCTGTGTTTGCGAATACGTCCCACCACGTAGCTTGCAGCCTGTGTAGTGTCTGATCAGCCCCACAGCATGTCACTACATAACACTAGATAACACAGATGAGTATTGCAGTGGTAGATCCTGCCTGGCAAGGCAGGAGTTAATTGCTTTATGTGATGTAAAATGTGTCATCCAATCACATGTATTATCCTAATGTACTGTAAGCTGGGATGTAATTGGAGGAGTAAACACCACATGACCAAGAGTTGAGAAAAAGTGACGGTTGGAGATTTCCAACGGTCAGTTCAGTCAGAGAAGTGAGACCAAGCAGTGAGTTAGACAGAGAGAGGAAAGGGGTATCATCCTACCTTCCAGGGTGATACCTGAACCACTCCAGGACAAGCTGAAGCTTCCTATTAGGACACAGCTACCTCCCAGCCTGCCCTCTGCATCCAGGCTGGTGATCTACCTCCTGTGGCTCCCTCCAAGTACATCTCAGCAATCCACTACTCTGTTAAAGGCACGTTGCTGCGGTTCCTGTCGGTTCCAATAAAGAACTGTAAGTTGTTTTTGTTCAACCTCTGCCTCCGTCTGGTCCCTGCTACTACAACTACCATCATCACAGGCACCCTGTCCATCACACAGAGACCCATACTCTATACACCAAAAGGTTGCCCCAGGGAGATCCGCTATAGCAGCCTCTCCCTCATCATTTCTTGCCAACACCACCCTGCTGGAGACCTGCCGGGCTGTAGGA